>NC_091475.1:212578331-212790833 GCF_036971445.1 Narcine bancroftii
TCTCAGTGAGCTGATCTGTATCTATCCTGAATGTGATCCCACTCAGTGAGCTGATCTGTATCTATCCTGAATGTGATCCCACTCAGTGAGCTGATCTATATCTATCCTGAATGTGATCCCACTCAGTGAGCTGATCTGTATCTATCCTGAATGTGATCCCACTCAGTGAGCTGATCTGTATCTATCCTGAATGTGATCCCACTCAGTGAGCTGATCTATATCTATCCTGAATGTGATCCCACTCAGTGAGCTGATCTATATCTATCCTGAATGTGATCCCACTCAGTGAGCTGATCTATATCTATCCTGAATGTGATCCCACTCAGTGAGCTGATCTATATCTATCCTGAATGTGATCCCACTCAGTGAGCTGATCTATATCTATCCTGAATGTGATCCCACTCAGTGAGCTGATCTATATCTATCCTGAATGTGATCCCACTCAGTGAGCTGATCTATATCTATCCTGAATGTGATCCCACTCAGTGAGCTGATCTATATCTATCCTGAATGTGATCCCACTCAGTGAGCTGATCTATATCTATCCTGAATGTGATCCCACTCAGTGAGCTGATCTATATCTATCCTGAATGTGATCCCACTCAGTGAGCTGATCTATATCTATCCTGAATGTGATCCCACTCAGTGAGCTGATCTATATCTATCCTGAATGTGATCCCACTCAGTGAGCTGATCTTTATCTATCCTGAATGTGATCCCACTCAGTGAGCTGATCTATATCTATCCTGAATGTGATCCCACTCAGTGAGCTGATCTATATCTATCCTGAATGTGATCCCACTCAGTGAGCTGATCTATATCTATCCTGAATGTGATCCCACTCAGTGAGCTGATCTATATCTATCCTGAATGTGATCCCACTCAGTGAGCTGATCTTTATCTATCCTGAATGTGATCCCACTCAGTGAGCTGATCTATATCTATCCTGAATGTGATCCCACTCAGTGAGCTGATCTTTATCTATCCTGAATGTGATCCCACTCAGTGAGCTGATCTATATCTATCCTGAATGTGATCCCACTCAGTGAGCTGATCTATATCTATCCTGAATGTGATCCCACTCAGTGAGCTGATCTATATCTATCCTGAATGTGATCCCACTCAGTGAGCTGATCTTTATCTATCCTGAATGTGATCCCACTCAGTGAGCTGATCTATATCTATCCTGAATGTGATCCCACTCAGTGAGCTGATCTATATCTATCCTGAATGTGATCCCACTCAGTGAGCTGATCTATATCTATCCTGAATGTGATCCCACTCAGTGAGCTGATCTATATCTATCCTGAATGTGATCCCACTCAGTGAGCTGATCTATATCTATCCTGAATGTGATCCCACTCAGTGAGCTGATCTATATCTATCCTGAATGTGATCCCACTCAGTGAGCTGATCTTTATCTATCCTGAATGTGATCCCACTCAGTGAGCTGATCTATATCTATCCTGAATGTGATCCCACTCAGTGAGCTGATCTTTATCTATCCTGAATGTGATCCCACTCAGTGAGCTGATCTATATCTATCCTGAATGTGATCCCACTCAGTGAGCTGATCTATATCTATCCTGAATGTGATCCCACTCAGTGAGCTGATCTATATCTATCCTGAATGTGATCCCACTCAGTGAGCTGATCTATATCTATCCTGAATGTGATCCCACTCAGTGAGCTGATCTATATCTATCCTGAATGTGATCCCACTCAGTGAGCTGATCTATATCTATCCTGAATGTGATCCCACTCAGTGAGCTGACCTTTATCTATCCTGAATGTGATCCCACTCAGTGAGCTGATCTATATCTATCCTGAATGTGATCCCACTCAGTGAGCTGATCTATATCTATCCTGATGTGATCCCACTCAGTGAGCTGATCTATATCTATCCTGAATGTGATCCCACTCAGTGAGCTGATCTTTATCTATCCTGAATGTGATCCCACTCAGTGAGCTGATCTATATCTATCCTGAATGTGATCCCACTCAGTGAGCTGATCTTTATCTATCCTGAATGTGATCCCACTCAGTGAGCTGACCTTTATCTATCCTGAATGTGATCCCACTCAGTGAGCTGATCTGTATCTATCCTGAATGTGATCCCACTCAGTGAGCTGATCTATATCTATCCTGAATGTGATCCCACTCAGTGAGCTGATCTGTATCTATCCTGAATGTGATCCCACTCAGTGAGCTGATCTATATCTATCCTGAATGTGATCCCACTCAGTGAGCTGATCTGTATCTATCCTGAATGTGATCCCACTCAGTGAGCTGATCTATATCTATCCTGAATGTGATCCCACTCAGTGAGCTGATCTATATCTATCCTGAATGTGATCCCACTCAGTGAGCTGATCTATATCTATCCTGAATGTGATCCCACTCAGTGAGCTGATCTATATCTATCCTGAATGTGATCCCACTCAGTGAGCTGATCTATATCTATCCTGAATGTGATCCCACTCAGTGAGCTGATCTATATCTATCCTGAATGTGATCCCACTCAGTGAGCTGATCTATATCTATCCTGAATGTGATCCCACTCAGTGAGCTGATCTATATCTATCCTGAATGTGATCCCACTCAGTGAGCTGATCTATATCTATCCTGAATGTGATCCCACTCAGTGAGCTGATCTATATCTATCCTGAATGTGATCCCACTCAGTGAGCTGATCTATATCTATCCTGAATGTGATCCCACTCAGTGAGCTGATCTATATCTATCCTGAATGTGATCCCACTCAGTGAGCTGATCTATATCTATCCTGAATGTGATCCCACTCAGTGAGCTGATCTTTATCTATCCTGAATGTGATCCCACTCAGTGAGCTGATCTATATCTATCCTGAATGTGATCCCACTCAGTGAGCTGATCTATATCTATCCTGAATGTGATCCCACTCAGTGAGCTGATCTATATCTATCCTGAATGTGATCCCACTCAGTGAGCTGATCTATATCTATCCTGAATGTGATCCCACTCAGTGAGCTGATCTATATCTATCCTGAATGTGATCCCACTCAGTGAGCTGATCTATATCTATCCTGAATGTGATCCCACTCAGTGAGCTGATCTATATCTATCCTGAATGTGATCCCACTCAGTGAGCTGATCTATATCTATCCTGAATGTGATCCCACTCAGTGAGCTGATCTATATCTATCCTGAATGTGATCCCACTCAGTGAGCTGATCTATATCTATCCTGAATGTGATCCCACTCAGTGAGCTGATCTATATCTATCCTGAATGTGATCCCACTCAGTGAGCTGATCTA
Organism: Narcine bancroftii; assembly: GCF_036971445.1. NCBI lineage: Eukaryota > Metazoa > Chordata > Chondrichthyes > Torpediniformes > Narcinidae > Narcine > Narcine bancroftii. Next base: position 212,581,629 of record NC_091475.1, read on the forward strand.
TATCTATCCTGAATGTGATCCCACTCAGTGAGCTGATCTATATCTATCCTGAATGTGATCCCACTCAGTGAGCTGATCTATATCTATCCTGAATGTGATCCCACTCAGTGAGCTGACCTTTATCTATCCTGAATGTGATCCCACTCAGTGAGCTGATCTATATCTATCCTGAATGTGATCCCACTCAGTGAGCTGATCTTTATCTATCCTGAATGTGATCCCACTCAGTGAGCTGATCTGTATCTATCCTGAATGTGATCCCACTCAGTGAGCTGACCTTTATCTATCCTGAATGTGATCCCACTCAGTGAGCTGATCTGTATCTATCCTGAATGTGATCCCACTCAGTGAGCTGATCTATATCTATCCTGAATGTGATCCCACTCAGTGAGCTGATCTATATCTATCCTGAATGTGATCCCACTCAGTGAGCTGATCTATATCTATCCTGAATGTGATCCCACTCAGTGAGCTGATCTGTATCTATCCTGAATGTGATCCCACTCAGTGAGCTGATCTATATCTATCCTGAATGTGATCCCACTCAGTGAGCTGATCTGTATCTATCCTGAATGTGATCCCACTCAGTGAGCTGATCTATATCTATCCTGAATGTGATCCCACTCAGTGAGCTGATCTATATCTATCCTGAATGTGATCCCACTCAGTGAGCTGATCTTTATCTATCCTGAATGTGATCCCACTCAGTGAGCTGATCTATATCTATCCTGAATGTGATCCCACTCAGTTTGCTGATCTATATCTATCCTGAATGTGATCCCACTCAGTGAGCTGATCTATATCTATCCTGAATGTGATCCCACTCAGTGAGCTGATCTATATCTATCCTGAATGTGATCCCACTCAGTGAGCTGATCTATATCTATCCTGAATGTGATCCCACTCAGTGAGCTGATCTTTATCTATCCTGAATGTGATCCCACTCAGTGAGCTGATCTATATCTATCCTGAATGTGATCCCACTCAGTGAGCTGATCTATATCTATCCTGAATGTGATCCCACTCAGTGAGCTGATCTATATCTATCCTGAATGTGATCCCACTCAGTGAGCTGATCTATATCTATCCTGAATGTGATCCCACTCAGTGAGCTGATCTATATCTATCCTGAATGTGATCCCACTCAGTGAGCTGATCTATATCTATCCTGAATGTGATCCCACTCAGTGAGCTGATCTATATCTATCCTGAATGTGATCCCACTCAGTGAGCTGATCTATATCTATCCTGAATGTGATCCCACTCAGTGAGCTGATCTATATCTATCCTGAATGTGATCCCACTCAGTGAGCTGATCTATATCTATCCTGAATGTGATCCCACTCAGTGAGCTGATCTATATCTATCCTGAATGTGATCCCACTCAGTGAGCTGATCTATATCTATCCTGAATGTGATCCCACTCAGTGAGCTGATCTATATCTATCCTGAATGTGATCCCACTCAGTGAGCTGATCTATATCTATCCTGAATGTGATCCCACTCAGTGAGCTGATCTATATCTATCCTGAATGTGATCCCACTCAGTGAGCTGATCTATATCTATCCTGAATGTGATCCCACTCAGTGAGCTGATCTATATCTATCCTGAATGTGATCCCACTCAGTGAGCTGATCTATATCTATCCTGATTGTGATCCCACTCAGTGAGCTGATCTATATCTATCCTGAATGTGATCCCACTCAGTGAGCTGATCTATATCTATCCTGAATGTGATCCCACTCAGTGAGCTGATCTATATCTATCCTGAATGTGATCCCACTCAGTGAGCTGATCTATATCTATCCTGAATGTGATCCCACTCAGTGAGCTGATCTATATCTATCCTGATTGTGATCCCACTCAGTGAGCTGATCTATATCTATCCTGAATGTGATCCCACTCAGTGAGCTGATCTATATCTATCCTGAATGTGATCCCACTCAGTGAGCTGATCTATATCTATCCTGAATGTGATCCCACTCAGTGAGCTGACCTTTATCTATCCTGAATGTGATCCCACTCAGTGAGCTGATCTGTATCTATCCTGAATGTGATCCCACTCAGTGAGCTGATCTATATCTATCCTGAATGTGATCCCACTCAGTGAGCTGATCTGTATCTATCCTGAATGTGATCCCACTCAGTGAGCTGATCTATATCTATCCTGAATGTGATCCCACTCAGTGAGCTGATCTATATCTATCCTGAATGTGATCCCACTCAGTGAGCTGATCTATATCTATCCTGAATGTGATCCCACTCAGTGAGCTGATCTGTATCTATCCTGAATGTGATCCCACTCAGTGAGCTGATCTATATCTATCCTGAATGTGATCCCACTCAGTGAGCTGATCTGTATCTATCCTGAATGTGATCCCACTCAGTGAGCTGATCTATATCTATCCTGAATGTGATCCCACTCAGTGAGCTGATCTATATCTATCTTGAATATTATCCCACTCAGTGAGCTGATCTATATCTATCCTGAATGATCCCACTCAGTGAGCTGATCTTTATCTATCCTGAATGTGATCCCACTCAGTGAGCTGATCTATATCTATCCTGAATGTGATCCCACTCAGTGAGCTGATCTATATCTATCCTGAATGTGATCCCACTCAGTGAGCTGATCTTTATCTATCCTGAATGTGATCCCACTCAGTGAGCTGATCTTTATCTATCCTGAATGTGATCGCACTCAGTGAGCTGACCTTTATCTATCCTGAATGTGATCCCACTCAGTGAGCTGATCTATATCTATCCTGAATGTGATCCCACTCAGTGAGCTGACCTTTATCTATCCTGAATGTGATCCCACTCAGTGAGCTGATCTATATCTATCCTGAATGTGATCCCACTCAGTGAGCTGATCTATATCTATCCTGAATGTGATCCCACTCAGTGAGCTGATCTTTATCTATCCTGAATGTGATCCCACTCAGTGAGCTGACCTTTATCTATCCTGAATGTGATCCCACTCAGTGAGCTGATCTATATCTATCCTGAATGTGATCCCACTCAGTGAGCTGACCTTTATCTATCCTGAATGTGATCCCACTCAGTGAGCTGACCTTTATCTATCCTGAATGTGATCCCACTCAGTGAGCTGATCTGTATCTATCCTGAATGTGATCCCACTCAGTGAGCTGACCTTTATCTATCCTGAATGTGATCCCACTCAGTGAGCTGATCTGTATCTATCCTGAATGTGATCCCACTCAGTGAGCTGATCTATATCTATCCTGAATGTGATCCCACTCAGTGAGCTGATCTGTATCTATCCTGAATGTGATCCCACTCAGTGAGCTGATCTATATCTATCCTGAATGTGATCCCACTCAGTGAGCTGATCTGTATCTATCCTGAATGTGATCCCACTCAGTGAGCTGATCTATATCTATCCTGAATGTGATCCCACTCAGTGAGCTGATCTGTATCTATCCTGAATGTGATCCCACTCAGTGAGCTGATCTATATCTATCCTGAATGTGATCCCACTCAGTGAGCTGATCTATATCTATCCTGAATGTGATCCCACTCAGTGAGCTGATCTTTATCTATCCTGAATGTGATCCCACTCAGTGAGCTGACCTTTATCTATCCTGAATGTGATCCCACTCAGTGAGCTGATCTATATCTATCCTGAATGTGATCCCACTCAGTGAGCTGATCTATATCTATCCTGAATGTGATCCCACTCAGTGAGCTGATCTATATCTATCCTGAATGTGATCCCACTCAGTGAGCTGATCTTTATCTATCCTGAATGTGATCCCACTCAGTGAGCTGATCTTTATCTATCCTGAATGTGATCCCACTCAGTGAGCTGACCTTTATCTATCCTGAATGTGATCCCACTCAGTGAGCTGATCTATATCTATCCTGAATGTGATCCCACTCAGTGAGCTGATCTATATCTATCCTGAATGTGATCCCACTCAGTGAGCTGATCTTTATCTATCCTGAATGTGATCCCACTCAGTGAGCTGACCTTTATCTATCCTGAATGTGATCCCACTCAGTGAGCTGATCTATATCTATCCTGAATGTGATCCCACTCAGTGAGCTGATCTTTATCTATCCTGAATGTGATCCCACTCAGTGAGCTGACCTTTATCTATCCTGAATGTGATCCCACTCAGTGAGCTGATCTGTATCTATCCTGAATGTGATCCCACTCAGTGAGCTGATCTATATCTATCCTGAATGTGATTCGACTCAGTGAGCTGATCTATATCTATCCTGAATGTGATCCCACTCAGTGAGCTGATCTATATCTATCCTGAATGTGATCCCACTCAGTGAGCTGATCTTTATCTATCCTGAATGTGATCCCACTCAGTGAGCTGATCTATATCTATCCTGAATGTGATTCCACTCAGTGAGCTGATCCATATCTATCCTGAATGTGATCCCACTCAGTGAGCTGATCTATATCTATCCTGAATGTGATCCCACTCAGTGAGCTGATCTATATCTATCCTGAATGTGATCCCACTCAGTGAGCTGATCTTTATCTATCCTGAATGTGATCCCACTCAGTGAGCTGATCTGTATCTATCCTGAATGTGATCCCACTCAGTGAGCTGATCTATATCTATCCTGAATGTGATCCCACTCAGTGAGCTGATCTGTATCTATCCTGAATGTGATCCCACTCAGTGAGCTGATCTATATCTATCCTGAATGTGATCCCACTCAGTGAGCTGATCTATATCTATCCTGAATGTGATCCCACTCAGTGAGCTGATCTATATCTATCCTGAATGTGATCCCACTCAGTGAGCTGATCTGTATCTATCCTGAATGTGATCCCACTCAGTGAGCTGATCTATATCTATCCTGAATGTGATCCCACTCAGTGAGCTGATCTATATCTATCCTGAATGTGATCCCACTCAGTGAGCTGATCTATATCTATCCTGAATGTGATCCCACTCAGTGAGCTGATCTATATCTATCCTGAATGTGATCCCACTCAGTGAGCTGATCTGTATCTATCCTGAATGTGATCCCACTCAGTGAGCTGATCTATATGTATCCTGAATGTGATCCCACTCAGTGAGCTGATCTGTATCTATCCTGAATGTGATCCCACTCAATGAGCTGATCTATATGTATCCTGAATGTGATCCCACTCAGTGAGCTGATCTGTATCTATCCTGAATGTGATCCCACTCAGTGAGCTGATCTATATCTATCCTGAATGTGATCCCACTCAGTGAGCTGATCTATATCTATCCTGAATGTGATCCCACTCAGTGAGCTGATCTTTATCTATCCTGAATGTGATCCCACTCAGTGAGCTGATCTATATCTATCCTGAATGTGATCCCACTCAGTGAGCTGATCTATATCTATCCTGAATGTGATCCCACTCAGTGAGCTGATCTATATCTATCCTGAATGTGATCCCACTCAGTGAGCTGATCTATATCTATCCTGAATGTGATCCCACTCAGTGAGCTGATCTGTATCTATCCTGAATGTGATCCCACTCAGTGAGCTGATCTATATCTATCCTGAATGTGATCCCACTCAGTGAGCTGATCTGTATCTATCCTGAATGTGATCCCACTCAGTGAGCTGATCTATATCTATCCTGAATGTGATCCCACTCAGTGAGCTGATCTTTATCTATCCTGAATGTGATCCCACTCAGTGAGCTGATCTTTATCTATCCTGAATGTGATCCCACTCAGTGAGCTGATCTTTATCTATCCTGAATGTGATCCCACTCAGTGAGCTGATCTTTATCTATCCTGAATGTGATCCCACTCAGTGAGCTGATCTTTATCTATCCTGAATGTGATCCCACTCAGTGAGCTGATCTATATCTATCCTGAATGTGATCCCACTCAGTGAGCTGATCTATATCTATCCTGAATGTGATCCCACTCAGTGAGCTGATCTATATCTATCCTGAATGTGATCCCACTCAGTGAGCTGATCTATATCTATCCTGAATGTGATCCCACTCAGTGAGCTGATCTATATCTATCCTGAATGTGATCCCACTCAGTGAGCTGATCTATATCTATCCTGAATGTGATCCCACTCAGTGAGCTGATCTATATCTATCCTGAATGTGATCCCACTCAGTGAGCTGATCTGTATCTATCCTGAATGTGATCCCACTCAGTGAGCTGATCTTTATCTATCCTGAATGTGATCCAACTCAGTGAGCTGATCTATATCTATCCTGAATGTGATTCCACTCAGTGAGCTGATCTATATCTATCCTGAATGTGATCCCACTCAGTGAGCTGACCTTTATCTATCCTGAATGTGATCCCACTCAGTGAGCTGATCTTTATCTATCCTGAATGTGATCCCACTCAGTGAGCTGATCTATATCTATCCTGAATGTGATCCCACTCAGTGAGCTGATCTTTATCTATCCTGAATGTGATCCCACTCAGTGAGCTGATCTATATCTATCCTGAATGTGATCCCACTCAGTGAGCTGATCTATATCTATCCTGAATGTGATCCCACTCAGTGAGCTGATCTATATCTATCCTGAATGTGATCCCACTCAGTGAGCTGATCTATATCTATCCTGAATGTGATCCCACTCAGTGAGCTGATCTTTATCTATCCTGAATGTGATCCCACTCAGTGAGCTGATCTATATCTATCCTGAATGTGATCCCACTCAGTGAGCTGATCTATATCTATCCTGAATGTGATCCCACTCAGTGAGCTGATCTATATCTATCCTGAATGTGATCCCACTCAGTGAGCTGATCTATATCTATCCTGAATGTGATCCCACTCAGTGAGCTGATCTTTATCTATCCTGAATGTGATCCCACTCAGTGAGCTGATCTTTATCTATCCTGAATGTGATCCCACTCAGTGAGCTGATCTATATCTATCCTGAATGTGATCCCACTCAGTGAGCTGATCTTTATCTATCCTGAATGTGATCCCACTCAGTGAGCTGATCTATATCTATCCTGAATGTGATCCCACTCAGTGAGCTGATCTTTATCTATCCTGAATGTGATCCCACTCAGTGAGCTGATCTTTATCTATCCTGAATGTGATCCCACTCAGTGAGCTGATCTATATCTATCCTGAATGTGATCCCACTCAGTGAGCTGATCTATATCTATCCTGAATGTGATCCCACTCAGTGAGCTGATCTTTATCTATCCTGAATGTGATCCCACTCAGTGAGCTGATCTATATCTATCCTGAATGTGATCCCACTCAGTGAGCTGATCTATATCTATCCTGAATGTGATCCCACTCAGTGAGCTGATCTATATCTATCCTGAATGTGATCCCACTCAGTGAGCTGACCTTTATCTATCCTGAATGTGATCCCACTCAGTGAGCTGATCTATATCTATCCTGAATGTGATCCCACTCAGTGAGCTGATCTTTATCTATCCTGAATGTGATCCCACTCAGTGAGCTGACCTTTATCTATCCTGAATGTGATCCCACTCAGTGAGCTGATCTGTATCTATCCTGAATGTGATCCCACTCAGTGAGCTGATCTATATCTATCCTGAATGTGATTCGACTCAGTGAGCTGATCTATATCTATCCTGAATGTGATCCCACTCAGTGAGCTGATCTATATCTATCCTGAATGTGATCCCACTCAGTGAGCTGATCTTTATCTATCCTGAATGTGATCCCACTCAGTGAGCTGATCTATATCTATCCTGAATGTGATTCCACTCAGTGAGCTGATCCATATCTATCCTGAATGTGATCCCACTCAGTGAGCTGATCTATATCTATCCTGAATGTGATCCCACTCAGTGAGCTGATCTATATCTATCCTGAATGTGATCCCACTCAGTGAGCTGATCTTTATCTATCCTGAATGTGATCCCACGCAGTGAGCTGATCTATATCTATCCTGAATGTGATCCCACTCAGTGAGCTGATCTATATCTATCCTGAATGTGATCCCACTCAGTGAGCTGATCTATATCTATCCTGAATGTGATCCCACTCAGTGAGCTGATCTTTATCTATCCTGAATGTGATCCCACTCAGTGAGCTGATCTATATCTATCCTGAATGTGATCCCACTCAGTGAGCTGATCTTTATCTATCCTGAATGTGATCCCACTCAGTGAGCTGATCTTTATCTATCCTGAATGTGATCCCACTCAGTGAGCTGATCTATATCTATCCTGAATGTGATCCCACTCAGTGAGCTGATCTATATCTATCCTGAATGTGATCCCACTCAGTGAGCTGATCTATATCTATCCTGAATGTGATCCCACTCAGTGAGCTGATCTATATCTATCCTGAATGTGATCCCACTCAGTGAGCTGATCTATATCTATCCTGAATGTGATCCCACTCAGTGAGCTGATCTATATCTATCCTGAATGTGATCCCACTCAGTGAGCTGATCTGTATCTATCCTGAATGTGATCCCACTCAGTGAGCTGATCTTTATCTATCCTGAATGTGATCCAACTCAGTGAGCTGATCTATATCTATCCTGAATGTGATTCCACTCAGTGAGCTGATCTATATCTATCCTGAATGTGATCCCACTCAGTGAGCTGACCTTTATCTATCCTGAATGTGATCCCACTCAGTGAGCTGATCTTTATCTATCCTGAATGTGATCCCACTCAGTGAGCTGATCTATATCTATCCTGAATGTGATCCCACTCAGTGAGCTGATCTATATCTATCCTGAATGTGATCCCACTCAGTGAGCTGATCTATATCTATCCTGAATGTGATCCCACTCAGTGAGCTGATCTTTATCTATCCTGAATGTGATCCCACTCAGTGAGCTGATCTATATCTATCCTGAATGTGATCCCACTCAGTGAGCTGATCTATATCTATCCTGAATGTGATCCCACTCAGTGAGCTGATCTATATCTATCCTGAATGTGATCCCACTCAGTGAGCTGATCTATATCTATCCTGAATGTGATCCCACTCAGTGAGCTGATCTATATCTATCCTGAATGTGATCCCACTCAGTGAGCTGATCTATATCTATCCTGAATGTGATCCCACTCAGTGAGCTGATCTATATCTATCCTGAATGTGATCCCACTCAGTGAGCTGATCTTTATCTATCCTGAATGTGATCCCACTCAGTGAGCTGATCTATATCTATCCTGAATGTGATCCCACTCAGTGAGCTGATCTATATCTATCCTGAATGTGATCCCACTCAGTGAGCTGATCTTTATCTATCCTGAATGTGATCCCACTCAGTGAGCTGATCTATATCTATCCTGAATGTGATCCCACTCAGTGAGCTGATCTATATCTATCCTGAATGCTTCCTATTCCGGTCTGATTCTGGCTTTAGCGTCATACATTCAATTCAATGCTTCAAGAGGAATCAGTATATTAAGCTCTGGTATATGAAGCATTGACCACATGGTACCTTTTTTTACAGTATAGGTACACTACGAACCACATCACACCTGCTGCTTCTGATATCAGTCCTTCTCATTTTTTAGTTTGTTCAACTGTTTTTGATAATTCCTGGTGGATTTACTTCCACCACACTTTCAGCAACTAGGTTCAAATCACAACACAGTCATGCAAATGAACCTTCTCAAATCTCCACAAGTTCTTTCCCAATTCTTTTTAATCCATCCCTGAAGAAGTGAATGAACAAGAGGATGTACAGAAGTCCTGTAGAAGTGTAGTTGCTTTCCTTTCAAAAGGAGAGGTTAGTCCTGGAACAGGACTATTTAAAACAAATGGCTGTGGGGAAAATACATCCCTCGATTGGAGGCAAGCTTTCACCAGTCTCCCAAGCCCCTGCAGTTAACATCCAACTCCTTCTATCACCCCTTCTGATTTTCTTCAGAGCCCCTTTCCCAATTATTGTCTGAGTGGTTCAACCTCTTGAGACTGCTGCATGTATTCCATCTTTCTCAGTATAATCCTATCAACCGTTGTCCCCACACACCCTACACATTGCAGTTTTTTTCTATTCTAATTTTGGCCAGTTGGAGTCAGATCAGGGAAGTATTTATGACCATGGTAAAAATCTCTAAGACATTAAGTCAATTGATGGATATGTTGGAAGGGGCATTAGAGAAATAGACTTTACAAAAATCCACCATAGAACACTAGAGAAACTGACCCTTTGGCCCATCTAGTCTGTGCTGAACTGTTGAAGGTCAGGACCTCCAGGATTGAGATCTCAGGATTGCTCCCCGTGCCACATGCTAGCAATAGGAGGATAATGGAGCTTAACACATGGCTAAAGATGGTGCAGGAGGGAGGGCTTTAGATTTCTGGATCAGTGGGCTCTGTTCCAGGGAAGGTGAGGCCTGCCCTGTTTGCATTTGAACTGGAGGGGGGCTAATATCGTTTGCTAGTGCTGCTCCGGTGGGTTTAAATTAGATTTACAAGGGGATAGGAAACAGAATCCCAGGGCAGATAGAGGAGTGAAAGAGGGAAAAGATGATGTGAAAATTGCATGCACTGTTAGAAGTCAACGGGTTGTTTGTGTTGGAAATTCTCTAAAGTGCATCTATTTCAATGCAAGAAGCATTGCAGGAAAGGCAGACGAGCTTAGAGCATGGATTGGCATGTGGAATTATGACATTGTCCCCATTAGTGAAACTTGATTGCAGGAGGGGCAGGACTGGCAGCGCAATGCTCCGGGCTTCTGTTGTTTTAGATGCAATAGAACTGGTTGGGGGGGTGGGCATGGAGTATGAAAGGGGGAGGAGTGGTATTGCTCATCAGAGAAAATATCACAGCTGTGGTCAGGCAGGAGAGACCAGAGGGCTCGTCTACTGAGGCTATGTGGATGAAGCTGAGGAAAGGGAAAATATGACCACACTCCTGGGGTTGTATTGTAGACCACCCAATAGTCAATGAGAATTGGAGGAGCAAATCTGCAGTGAGATGGTAGACAGCAGCAGGAAACATAAGGTTGTGATAGTAGGGGATTGTTACTTTCCACATATTGACTGAGACTTCAATACTATAAAAGGGCTTGGAGTTTGTCAAATGTTTTCAGGCAAGTTTTCTAAATCAGTATATAGATACAAACTAGAGAGAATGCAATACTGGATCTCCTATTAGGGAACAGGACAAGACAGGTGACAGAAATATGTGTAGGGGAATATTTTGGGTCCAGTGATCATCAATGCCATTAGTTTCACGTTAATTTATGGAGAAAGGATCTAGAATGCATGGATTTGAATAAGTTGTTTTCGGAGTACTTTCAAAGGTGAAATCTTGACAAGATATTCCCTTGAACCTTGAGGGAGGCAAGGTGCTCAGGGAGAAATATTTAAAATGTCTTTAGCCACACGTGAGATGCCGGAGGATTGGAGGGAAGCTCACGTTGTTCCATTGTTTAAAAAAGGCTCCAAAAGTAACCCTGGAAATTATAGGCCAGTGAGACGGATGTCAGTAGTAGGTGTTCTAAGAGATTGGATATACAATTATTTGGATAGGCAGAAATTGATTTTGGATTATCAACATGGCTTTGTGTGTGGTAGGTCATGTTGAACCAATCTTATAGATTTCTTTTTTGAGGTTACCAAGAAAATTGATAAAGGAAAGGCTGTGAATGTTGTCTACATGGATTTTAGTAAGGGCTTTGACAAGGTCCCACTAGCAGGTTAGTCAGGAAGGTTCACACGCTAGGTATTCATGATGAAATACTGAACTGGATACGACATTGTCTCGACAAGAGAATAGTGATGGATGAATGCTTCTCTGACTGGAGGCCTGTAACTAGTGGTGTGGCTCAGGGATCAGTGCTGGGACCATTGTTGTTTGTCATCTATATCAATGATCTGGATGATGATAATGTGGTGAATTGGATCAGCAAGCTTTCAGATGCACTAACACTAGAGGCGTTGTGGACATCAAAGAAGGTTTTCAAGGCTTGCAAAGGAATCGGGACAAGTTGGAAAAATGGCAGATGGAATTTAATGCAAACAAGTGTGAGGGGTTGCATTTTGGAAGGACAAACCAAGAAAGGACATACATGGTGAATGGTTGGGCACTGAGAAGTGCAGTAGGCTTGAGAAGACAGACATGTAATTCCCTGAAAATGGTGTCATCAGGTGGATAGAATTGTAAAGAGAGCTTTTGGGATCTTGGCCTTCATAACTCAAAGAATTAGTACAAGAACTGTGATGTTATGGTAAAGTTGTACAAAACATTTGGTTGAAGCCAAATTTGGAGTATTGTGTGCAATTTTGGTCACCTAACTGCAGGAAAGATATCAATAAGACAGAAAAAGTGCAGAGAAGATTTACTAGGATGTTGCCCAAACTTCAGGAACTGAGTTACAGGGAAAGGTTAAACAGGCTAGGACTTTAATCCATGGACTGTAGAAGAATGAGGGGTAATTTTATAGGTTTGATTTAAATTATGAGGGGGATAGTCAAGAGTAAATGCAGATGGGCTTTTTTAAATGAAGACAAGTGAGATACAAGCCTGAGGTTATGGGTTAAGGGTGAAAGGGGAAAAGTTTAGGGGAACTTCTTCAAACAGAGAGTGGTGGGAGTGTGGACGAGCTTCCAGCTGAGTTGGTGAATGCATGCTCAATTTTAATTTAAGAAGAATTTGGACAGGGAGAGGTACAGAGGGCTATGGACTGGGTGCAAGTCAGTGGGACAAGGCAAAAAAATGGATCAGCACAGACTAGAAGGGCAGAAGAGGCCCGTTTCTCTGCTGTAGTGTTCTATAGTTCTAACACGAAGGTTACTGATGCCCTAGTGGGTTACATAGTCACCACAGCGCACCCTGACAAAAACTCAGTGATCCTGCCCCTTATGGGACCAGCAACCAGGAAGACTGTTCGGGAAGTCATCAGATTATTCAAAGGGCTTGAATACATGGAGCAGGGGTAGCCAATCAAGTCCGCAAGGTCGAGGTTAGAGTGGGCGATTTGGCCCCTCCCAGTTTACCCACAGAGTTGTAACAGCACTGGTGCGTATTAACATGGAACACACTTGCCTCCATGGGATTAAAACCTCTGCTTTGTATGCACTCTGGAAAGAGAATTGTTGGGGGGGGGGGGGGAAGCTCTTTTGCGAGGATATCCAAAATCCCCACCCACAACTTGGAACAACCCACCCTCAGCACCTCCCCCATGCAGTTGTCCCCGACTCCCTTAGGGCAGAGCTGAGAACCCTGCTCTGACAGGAACCCCCATAATATCTGGCAGCAGGAAATGTTACCCGCATGGTGGCAGGTCCACGGCCGTCTGCTCTGAGGACAGCAGCACTAGCAGTTCATTTGGGAGATGCACAAAGAATGGTCATGGTGCAGCACACGGACGTGCACACCTCTTGCTCCCAATGCCGCTGTAGACAGAGCCACTTAAATCTGCTCTGCCACCATTTTTCACGAGCAGAACGACCTTGGTGTTTTGTTATCATGGGCACACCTTAAAAGTGGGCATATGGGGGCTGACAGGATGTGACAGTGGGCAGATGGTCTAGGAGGTCTCACTATCCCATGATAAAGCAAGGACCAGGATTGCCAATTGCCCCATTTGTCAACAAGTAAAACCAAAGGGGTAGCTAATGTGCCCTCTGGGCTGCATTCGCCGAGACATGGAAGTGTGCTGGCCGACCTTACTGGTTCTCTCCGCACCAAAATAAAATGCAATATGCCCTCACAATGGTCAACACATACTATGGTGCCTTGGTATCAGTGCCCTGCCAGTGGGCCAACCAGGTCAGCGCCATTAAAGGGCTACAACCTCTCTCCTCCATTTATGGAGGATCGTCAGAGGTTCAGTCTGACCAGGGCTCACACTTCATGGGGACAGAAATAGGAGAATGAGCAGTGGAGGTCTGCACCTCGAGCCTGCTGCATATCCCTAGTGCCTACAGGCATCCAGGCTCATCGAGCGAATGAATGGAGCAGATATGCATGCTGATGCCCACCTATACACTGCAGTGATGGCTCATTGTGCTGCAGCAAAGTGGACAACACCAGTTCCCGTCCAACTGGCCGGGGTTTGGGGAATGGGTCCTGCTCTCCCACCATCTGGCAGCCTCTGACATCGCCAAGTCGGAGGAGGTGAAAGTTCAGCACCCTGAGAAATCAGAGGGATACAGCAGCCTCAAAAAGTGGAAATTATAGCACGCGGGCCTGGGGGTAGGCAATGGCCGGCGGGCCTGGGGGTAGGCAATGGCCGGCGGGCCTGGGGGTAGGCAATGGCCGGCGGGCCTGGGGGTAGGCAATGGCCGGCGGGCCTGGGGGTAGGCAATGGCCGGCGGGCCTGGGGGTAGGCAATGGCCGGCGGGCCTGGGGGTAGGCAATGGCCGGCGGGCCTGGGGGTAGGCAATGGCCGGCGGGCCTGGGGGTAGGCAATGGCCGGCGGGCCTGGGGGTAGGCAATGGCCGGCGGGCCTGGGGGTAGGCAATGGCCGGCGGGCCTGGGGGTAGGCAATGGCCGGCGGGCCTGGGGGTAGGCAATGGCCGGCGGGCCTGGGGGTAGGCAATGGGCCGGCGGGCCTGGGGGTAGGCAATGGCCGGCGGGCCTGGGGGTAGGCAATGGCCGGCGGGCCTGGGGGTAGGCAATGGCCGGCGGGCCTGGGGGTAGGCAATGGCCGGCGGGCCTGGGGGTAGGCAATGGCCGGCGGGCCTGGGGGTAGGCAATGGCCGGCGGGCCTGGGGGTAGGCAATGGCCGGCGGGCCTGGGGGTAGGCAATGGCCGGCGGGCCTGGGGGTAGGCAATGGCCGGCGGGCCTGGGGGTAGGCAATGGCCGGCGGGCCTGGGGGTAGGCAATGGCCGGCGGGCCTGGGGGTAGGCAATGGCCGGCGGGCCTGGGGGTAGGCAATGGCCGGCGGGCCTGGGGGTAGGCAATGGCCGGCGGGCCTGGGGGTAGGCAATGGCCGGCGGGCCCTGGGGGTAGGCAATGGCCGGCGGGCCTGGGGGTAGGCAATGGCCGGCGGGCCTGGGGGTAGGCAATGGCCGGCGGGCCTGGGGGTAGGCAATGGCCGGCGGGCCTGGGGGTAGGCAATGGCCGGCGGGCCTGGGGGTAGGCAATGGCCGGCGGGCCTGGGGGTAGGCAATGGCCGGCGGGCCTGGGGGTAGGCAATGGCCGGCGGGCCTGGGGGTAGGCAATGGCCGGCGGGCCTGGGGGTAGGCAATGGCCGGCGGGCCTGGGGGTAGGCAATGGCCGGCGGGCCTGGGGGTAGGCAATGGCCGGCGGGCCTGGGGGTAGGCAATGGCCGGCGGGCCTGGGGGTAGGCAATGGCCGGCGGGCCTGGGGGTAGGCAATGGCCGGCGGGCCTGGGGGTAGGCAATGGCCGGCGGGCCTGGGGGGTAGGCAATGGCCGGCGGGCCTGGGGGTAGGCAATGGCCGGCGGGCCTGGGGGTAGGCAATGGCCGGCGGGCCTGGGGGTAGGCAATGGCCGGCGGGCCTGGGGGTAGGCAATGGCCGGCGGGCCTGGGGGTAGGCAATGGCCGGCGGGCCTGGGGGTAGGCAATGGCCGGCGGGCCTGGGGGTAGGCAATGGCCGGCGGGCCTGGGGGGTAGGCAATGGCCGGCGGGCCTGGGGGTAGGCAATGGCCGGCGGGCCTGGGGGGTAGGCAATGGCCGGCGGGCCTGGGGGTAGGCAATGGCCGGCGGGCCTGGGGGTAGGCAATGGCCGGCGGGCCTGGGGGTAGGCAATGGCCGGCGGGCCTGGGGGTAGGCAATGGCCGGCGGGCCTGGGGGTAGGCAATGGCCGGCGGGCCTGGGGGTAGGCAATGGCCGGCGGGCCTGGGGGTAGGCAATGGCCGGCGGGCCTGGGGGTAGGCAATGGCCGGCGGGCCTGGGGGAACCCAATGGCCGGCGGGCCTGGGGGAACCCAATGGCCGGCGGGCCTGGGGGAACCCAACGGCCGGCGGGCCTGGGGGGAACCCAATGGCCGGCGGGCCTGGGGGAACCCAATGGCCGGCGGGCCTGGGGGAACCCAATGGCCGGCGGGCCTGGGGGAACCCAATGGCCGGCGGGCCTGGGGGAACCCAATGGCCGGCGGGCCTGGGGGAACCCAATGGCCGGCGGGCCTGGGGGAACCCAATGGCCGGCGGGCCTGGGGGAACCCAATGGCCGGCGGGCCTGGGGGAACCCAATGGCCGGCGGGCCTGGGGGAACCCAATGGCCGGCGGGCCTGGGGGAACCCAATGGCCGGCGGGCCTGTGTGAAAACCCAGAGACTAACCAGCCTCCCCACCCAACCACAGGAGAATGCTGCCGTGGAAATCACCACTGACCATCACTGCAAAGCCTGTAAAATGTTCCTCAGGGTGGCCAGCAGCACCAACAGATCAAATTGCTCGGTCTGCCTGCAAACTCCAGCACACACTGCTGAAGGACCCACTTACATCCATCCCATTCGAGACTACAGAAATGGACTGCTTTCATGAACTGTTTAATTGCATGAACTTCGATGCTCTGATATGGGGGGGGGGGGGGGGGGGGGGGGGGGAGGTGGGGGGGGAGGTGTGGGAGCATAACGTTATAGTCACTGACCCCGGTGGGGTGGGTGCGTCAGGAACTGGGTTTTTCCTCCCAACAATCTAAAAAAAAAACACTGTAGTCCTGACTCTCGGAGTGACTCTCCAACCGGTGAACAAGGCTGGAGAATTCTGGTGTAGACGTTTCGATGAGTCCTGGTCAAACCTGTTGGTAGGTCACAGCGAGTGTGAGCAAGAATGGTACCCCGGTATGTCAGTGTCCACAGCCGAGGGTGCTGCAAAGCGAGGGCTCCATGGACACTCCGTGGTCCTCCCTGGATACGTGGACACCACACCTATCTCCATGGAGATACGTGGACACCACACCTATCTCCATGGAGATACGTGGACACCACACCTATCTCCATGGGATGGGATGGTTGTTGCCTTCCATGAATGTTCTACCTCATATCCATTACCTCATCGACCTCAGGGAGCACCCAGCCTTCCAGACACTGGCACTGAAGAGTAATCACTGAGGTGGAAAGGTTCTAGATGATCACCTTAACCGAGAATGGCCCTGCTCGCCTGCCCTGCGAAGTAATCTGCATGACCATTGTGCTGGAGACACTGGCCAACATAGTGGCTGTGGCACTGCGGCATACAGAGGATGCTCTGACTTCAGCCCGCGAGCTGATGGCCGTCTGCATGGTTACCCTACAGAACCGGATGGCCCGGACTGCCTGCTCACCGCTGAAGGTGGTTGCTGTGCAGTTACATTCCCGATGAATTTGGGAACATCGGTAAAACTGCATCACAACTCCTCTTGGGGAAGCTGGTGGCCCTTTGGGGCTCTGGGGAGTTGGTGGGCTATTGCATTAACTGGGTCACTACAATCACTTTCATGGTTGTGAGGTTTCGTCTTTTATGTTGTCTTTGTAAATTTATCCAGAAGACTCCTAGTCTGTATTAACATATCTAATGGTTGGGGAGTGTCATGACTTCTGAGGAGTGGAATGTAGTGTGGATTATGGAGGATCACATAACCCCTCTGTCTGGAACCTGGTGGGAATGTGAATTGTGGAGGAGCATGTGATCTCTCTATCAGGAACCCGATTAGAAGTCACCTCACCTGCCAATCAAGGTCAAATCCGGCCCACAGGTCAGCGCACACCTGGTCATTGGCCCTTTAAATTGGCTTATCAATACCTGGACCGAACCCTCCAGCAGATGACTCTATAAAGCCCACTGCACACAATTCATCTTCCACTTTCTGTTCTGGGATGAACCCAAGCTCCACTCCAGGTTGGGAACCATGGGCAATGCTGGAGAATCGTTGGTAAGGTGTGTGCAGAGAAAGGTTGGGAGGGACAATATTATGTGCCTAGCGTCCCTAGTTTAGTTAGATAAGAACGATGCCTGCCAGAAATATCAAAGGGTACATGATACCTTGATTGTAAAGCCTTCTACCTGCGAGTGGTTACAAGTGTATCATTGAATCAAGCAAATGTGTCTTTTACCCCTGTTGTGACTCCCCAACTGGTGTAAATAAAACATTACTGTTTAATCAGTGAATTGGTTTCACACACACAATAATTCTGTCTCCTGCATAATTTTGTATCCCTCTATCAAATCTCTCCTCATTCTTCTACATTCCATGGAATAAAATCCATACTTAACCTTTCCCTGTAACTCAGTTCCTCCCATCATTTTCAAAGTTCAGATTTATCATCAAAATAATATGAAAATACATACACTACATCATATACAACCCTAAGATTCTTTTCCTGCAGGTCAGGCAGAATTTCTACTTCTCGGTAGTGCAAACAACTGCACTCAAGAAAAGATTCATATATAAAGGAGAGAAAAGTAAACAAAGGAGGAAATGTCTTTGCATTCTTTGAAATGTATTGATATCTTTCCTGTAGTTAGACGGTCAAAACTGTACACAATCCTCCAAATTTGGTCTCACCAATACCTTATACAACTTCACCATAACAGCTCAACTCCAAAACGCAATATTTTGATTTGTGAAGACTAACATGCCAAAAAGCTCTCTTTAACACCCCTTCTACCTGTGATGCCACTTTCAGGGAATTGTGCATCTGTATTCCCAGGTCCCTCTGTTCTACCTCACTCCTCAGTGCCTGACCATTCACCAATACCTACCTCGGTTAATCCTTCAAAATCCTTCACACTTGTCTGCATTAAATTCTATCTACCATTTTGTAGCCCATTTTTCCAGCTGGTCCAGATCCCTTTGCAAACTTTGAAAACCCTCGCTGTCCACAACACCTCCAATTTTTGTATCATCTTCAAACTTGCTGATCCAATTTATCACATTATCATCCAGATCACTGATATAGATGACAAACAACAATGGTCCCAGCACCGATCCCTGAGAAACAATCATCTACTACAAAACTGCCTTCTCCCACAATGCCAATGCCTAATCCAATTTACTACCTCATCTTGAATACCAAGTGACTGAAACTTCTTGACCAAGTCAAAGGCCTTACTGAAGTACATGAAGACAACACCACTATCCTTTCCTCGATCAACTTTTCTGCTAACGTCCTTGAAAATCTCTACAAGATTGGTTAAACACGAACTACCATGCACAAAGCTAATGTTGACGATATCGAATCAGTCCTTGACTAATGTTACAGGCCCAGAGGACCCCAAAACCCAGCAGCAATAGAAATTCACCAAGACAAATGGTTACTTAAATAAGTTACTTTTAATTTTCTTTAAAGATATTGACAGGATCAAACTTCAACTTATTACTATTAACTTAACCCCCTTCTAATTCTAGCGCACGTGTGTGTAACTTCAGAAAAGTTCTTTGACTCACAGTCCAATCTCACTTCTCACTCCTCCAAGTTCACTGGTATCAGGCAATTCTTGTACTGTGCACAAAATTTAACATTTATGAATCTTCACCAGGCTTGGGTGCTTGAAAGGTAAATGGTTATTGCTCAGGAAGGTTCTTGTTGATTTTCTGAGGAAGATTTGTTGCTCGTTGGACGCAAACAAACGGATTCCTTCTGATCAGCCATATCAGTGTCTTGCAGAAGAATGATAATCTCTTTCTTTCAGGTCACCACAGTTCCTTTTCTGTTTCCCTTATCTCAGGTGAAACATTATACAGCCAGCCATCTCCTCTTGTATGAACCACAAGGGCTTTGAACAGACTGAACTCAGAACTCACAACCCGTCTTCAAAATGGGGTTTCAAACAAGCTTCCAAAAGCCACTGCAAAAAACCAGCACTCTCTCAGTCACACTTATAGAAAAACCCTTTTGACTCTCTCTCCTTGCAAAATCACATGACCTTCTTGGAACAGCAAACTGCATTCAGACAGATTGTGGCACCGGACCTAATCTTTTCAGTTCATTCATCTGTTGCTTTCCAAAACAATAATCCATTATTCCACAGCATGTCTAATTAATACCTACATGTGAAGTCCTTCAACAAAGCAGTTTCCATTGTCTTTACAAAGGCAATGGGAGCCTGGACTGTCTGGCTTGAGCAGTGCTCTGGCATTTTAAATGAGATCTGTGTATGAAGTGTTTGTATCTTTTTGTGACCCAACTAAAAAAAAAAAACCAAAATTGATCTCCTTTAAAGCATATCTATATACAATATAAAATATAACATAATCCATCACAACATCCAAATACTTGTATATCCGATTTCTTCTAATAACCTACCCACTACTGACCAGGCTCATTGGTCTATAATTTGCTAAATGGCAAATTATATTCATAGTTACTTCATGGTTATTTTTAATTAGATTATCCAGTTGCTTTGATCATTTTTTTTTCCCATTTATTTATTCCATCAAAGGTTGCCTGCAACGTGAGACAAACCAGTGTTCATTGTTGCTGCGCTCAGAATCTCACTGAGCCACTTGGGAACGTTGCCTGCAACGTGAGACAAACCAGTGTTCATTGTTGCTGCGCTCAGAATCTCACTGAGCCACTTGGGAACGTTGCCTGCAATGTGAGACAAACCAGTGTTCATTGTTGCTGCGCTCAGAATCTCACTGAGCCACTTGGGAACGTTGCCTGCAACGTGAGACAAACCAGTGTTCATTGTTGCTGCACTCAGAATCTCACTGAGCCACTTGGGAACGTTGCCTGCAACGTGAGACAAACCAGCGTTCATTGTTGCTGCGCTCAGAATCTCACTGAGCCACTTGGGAACATTGCCTGCAACGTGAGACAAACCAGTGTTCATTGTTGCTGCACTCAGGATCTCACTGAGCCACTTGGGAACGTTTCCTGCAACGTGAGACAAACCAGTGTTCATTGTTGCTGCGCTCAGAATCTCACTGAGCCACTTGGGAACGTTGCCTGCAACGTGAGACAAACCAGTGTTCATTGTTGCTGCGCTCAGAATCTCACTGAGCCACTTGGGAACGTTGCCTGCAACGTGAGACAAACCAGTGTTCATTGTTGCTGCGCTCAGAATCTCACTGAGCCACTTGGGAACGTTGCCTGCAACGTGAGACAAACCAGTGTTCATTGTTGCTGCACTCAGAATCTCACTGAGCCACTTGGGAACGAACATGCTGATATCACACATAGGCCACATCAGGAAGGGCAAAGACAGTGAAGCAGATGGGTTTTTAATGACAAGCAATTTGATGGTCGCCATTAATAATATTTTTTTTCAAAAAAAAAACATGCAAGATTGTATTTAGATGCTCGAATTTAATTTGGGATTTGACCTAGTCTCTCTAGATCCAATCTCGGCCTTTGAATGCTGGCCTGTAACTTTAATTACCATGCAATCATATCCACAATTACACTGAATTAGATTATGGCTCAAATTACTTAACTCTATTGGTCTACTGTAGTTCTGTAATCTTTTACAGTGTGACTCAAACAAACACCTGCCAGCATCAGTTTAGAAATCTACCAATAATCTGTAATTAGAGGTCTGTGCCCAAGATGGTGGGACCTGTGCTGGGCAGCCGCCGGCCACGAGGGGCGGCCGCCGGCCACGAGGGGCGGCCGCCGGCCACGAGGGGCGGCCGCCGGCCACGAGGGGCGGCCGCCGGCCACGAGGGGCGGCCGCCGGCCACGAGGGGCGGCCGCCGGCCACGAGGGGCGGCCGCCGGCCACGAGGGGCGGCCGCCGGCCACGAGGGGCGGCCGCCGGCCACGAGGGGCGGCCGCCGGCCACGAGGGGCGGCCGCCGGCCACGAGGGGCGGCCGCCGGCCACGAGGGGCGGCCGCCGGCCACGAGGGGCGGCCGCCGGCCACGAGGGGCGGCCGCCGGCCACGAGGGGCGGCCGCCGGCCACGAGGGGCGGCCGCCGGCCACGAGGGGCGGCCGCCGGCCACGAGGGGCGGCCGCCGGCCACGAGGGGCGGCCGCCGGCCACGAGGGGCGGCCGCCGGCCACGAGGGGCGGCCGCCGGCCACGAGGGGCGGCCGCCGGCCACGAGGGGCGGCAGTCGGCCACGAGGGGCGGCCGCCGGCCACGAGGGGCGGCAGCCGGCCACGAGGGGCGGCCGCCGGCCACGAGGGGCGGCAGCTGGCCACGAGGGGCGGCCGCCGGCCACGAGGGGCGGCCGCCGGCCACGAGGGGCGGCAGCAGGCCACGAGGGGCGGCAGCAGGCCACGAGGGGCGGCAGCAGGCTGGTGCAGGGCACCAGAAACAGGTAAAACACCACCCCCCCCCACCCGTTGAGAAGGAGAAGCCTGGCTACTGAGCGGTGATGTCAACAGTGGACCAGTGAGGGGCTCAGCGGCTGAAGGACCCACACAGACTGCAGCCGACTTGCAGATGGCAGGCTGCTGGAGACTGGCTCGTGGGAACCAAGTATCAGAACTGGAATTCTGGAGGGTGCTGATGGCAAGAAGGGCTCCTGAAGTGCGCTGAAAGCTTCCTGATCGTGTTGGAGGTTTGAATCTGGAGTGCAAGTTGCTGATGGTTTGAACAGGAGTCTGTGAAGCTTCAGGAGCACTGGAGGTGAATCCACAGGCACTCAACGACTCTGAAGGGACTCTCTTTTGCTTCCCCTTCTCTTGTTATTGGGAGTGCCGGGCAATGCTCATGACGACTCTTTGCCTTTTCGGCTGACTAAAATTGATGGATATCGTGTACGTGTGGTGGCACACATCTCTTGTAGCGAACCGGCTCTGCTTGTATCACCATGCTGGCGAGGCAACTGCAGGAAGATGGTGCTGTCGTGGCTAAGGCCACAGCTCGCGCCCCAAGCAATCTTAAAGGGGCACGCGCGGAATTCAAATAATCAGTTCAACTGAAACCTCCACCATGTCCTGTGGTGTGTTTCTGTGTGTGTAGCAGCCGCTACATATATATATTTTTTTGTATTACTTGACAATAAAGGAATTTTGAACCTCCTGGACTAAGTAGCTGAGGGGAAGGAGGTCCAGATTTCCACTGACCTTTGTGTGAATGGGCTATATCCCTTTTGAGATAAGCTCTCTAGTTGAAGATATCCCATTCTCTCCTGTTCCCAGAAATTCTACAACCAGGAATTTCTGCTATCTATTCACCACTTCCTTCAATCATCTTAAATGACTCCAAGCTATCCCCACACCCATTTAATCTTTAGCACAACAGAAATTTAAATTAAATTTAGACATACAGCACAGTAACAGGCCATTTCAGCCCATGAGTCTGTGCCACCCAACTAACCTACACCCCCAGGGAAAATCCACACAGAACATACAAACTCCTTACAGACAGTGCAGTATTCAAACCCTGGTGCCAATCGGTGGCACTATAAAGTATTGCGCTGACCACTGCACAAACCATGCTGCCCAAGCTGTCCTTGCAATTTAATTCTCCAACACTATTTCAGTGCATTTATATCACTCCAAAGCACACTTCTTCTGGCTATCCTTCCCATAGGATGGTGATGGTTCTTTTCAGTCAGTTTGTGGGGTTTGATAGGATACCCCACTCCTCAGAAAGGAACAGTGTGTGTGTGAATGGATTTAGGTGAAATGGGGTTGCACAGGTCCAGACCCACCCTCTCGACATCCCCTCCCAGATCCAGCAGCATGGTGAGGTCCAAGATGGCTGAGGAAAGTTCTGTTGCAGTGAATGGCCAGACCAAGCTATGATGCAAGGGATGCCCTTTCTGATTTTCACAGCGCATGTTACTAGATGGCCGCTGACGCTGCAAGTGGGTTCGTCCGCCCTTTGACGAGTCTTGTTTTTCATCCTGCAGGATGTCTAGCCACCCTCTGCACCAGGTGAGCTTAGTGGGGGAGCCGATTTAGTCACCGACCACCCGACCATGCAACAGGTAGTACTGGGTTACATGCTTATTGTTCAAGAAACAGAGCGACGCAGAGAATAAATAAATACATCCTTACATTGTATGACTTGGCATGTCTTTGCTTCCACTGGACCAGAAGAATCTGTGCTACTACCAAGGTAACAATGAGAATGAGCACCATCTCCGCATGCATTGCTTCGTGCCCACGGTGCTTGGCATGCATCCTTGCATGCTCAACCCTGAAAAGAAGCAAAACACTGTGAACCAGAGTCAACAGCCATTCAGACCTTCGCTTGTCCAGCAATCAGATGAGAACTAACCAGCTTCTCAACTCCACCAACATGACTTGGTTCCACAATCCCAAACCTTTTTCTCACACTATTAATAATAGTAACAGATCAGTGAGGGACTTTGAGGCTGAAGAACCACAGGGAGCAGGCTGTTGGTTACTCAAGGTGGAGAACCCACGCAGGCTGTGGGGCTACAGGCAATTGCAGTCAAGGGCTGCAGACTGGCTGAAGGGGTGTCAGAATCGGGACATGAGAGGGTGTTGGAGGATTCCTGATTGTGTCAGAGATTTGCATCTGGAGTTTGGGTCTCTAATCGTTTGGAGGCTGCGGGAGACTGGAGGTGAATCCTCAGGCACCCGGTGACTCTGCGGGGAGTCTCTTTTGCTTTTCTTTCACTGGCTGTAAGAGGCACCAGGCAATTTCTGCTGATAGCAAATCTTTGTTGACCTTGCGGTAGAGACTAAAGGAAATTTCATGTGATAACACATTTTCTGCTTTATTACACATAACAATAAAATACTGGAAATAATCTACAGGTTAAGCAGCAAATATTAGAGAGAGAGTTGATCCCCCATTAACATGGCAGATAGAAATTTAATTCCCCCCCCCCCCCCCCCCCCCCCCCAGTGGAGAGAAACCCAGATTTCCACTCCCTTACTCCGAAGGTGTGTTTTTGACACCCCAGGTGGATTCTCGTATTTTAAGGTCTATCAAAAGAAACAGGGTAGAAAGAAACTATCAGTTTCATCTTCACCTCGTATTCCGGCTGGACAACTTCCAACTCCTGTTTTTGTTCAGAACCCCCCCCCCCTCCCATCTATCTCTCTTTCTTTATCCCTATGTTTCCTATCCTCCAGCTCTGCATTCACAGAGCCATCCCCTTCTCCCAAATGATTCTCAGCTTCTCTCTCATGCCACCTAAGGCCTGTTGCCCTGTGTTCTCCCACTTCCCTCCACCCCTACCTTTCTCTTCAGGCACCTGCCTGCTTTTTGCTTATTCATTTTCGAAGGGCTCAGGCCGAAACATTGGTTAGATATCTTTCTTTGCTGCGGGACCTGCTGATTTTCTTCAGCACTTTTGTGTAATAATTGCAACATTAGTTATTAAGTTCATGAGAGAGCAACCCTGAGTTTCTAGTCACATGCTAATTTACTTCTCCATCCTGCTCCATTCTGACTTCTATCTTTACTACGTTCTGATGATCCCTAATACAAGGTCGATAACACTTCATTTTATGCCTTGGTACAATGCAACCCTTGAAACCAAATTTGAAATGTAACAATTACAAATTAAGATTTTTTTTGTTGTTGATCAACTTCCATTTACTGATGTATTAAGCCCAATTCTTGTCCTGGTTTTCCATACCTTATTAAAGTAATCATTACCTTGATGACTACAGTCTGCACCTTATCTTAGGCATTTCTTCTATTCTCTTCACCTACCCACCCTCCCCATTCCCCTCAAAAACACCCTGCAACTTTAAACATACTTCTCTATTGGCTGTCTTCCATCTAAACTCAGTCCTGAGACCGCCAATAAAGAGGAAGGGAGGGTTGAGTTGGATAGGTAGACCATTGGGGTGAAGGATGACAGTCATACAGAGGCAGGTGAGAGAGGGATTTTGGGAGATAGGCAAGTGGAAGCAAAGAAAAAAAAGTAGGGAGAGAGAGAGAAGGGTAAAGGTGGAGACGGCAGATGGAGGAACACAAAGACTACCGGTGATGAAATCCAATAAGCAAGTGACAATGAGAACCATTATAGGATTAGGTAAAGAGTAGATAGAACCAGATGATCGGATTGGGGTTGGGGAGGGGGTGGTTTATCTGATGGATGCAATGTGGGGTTAGTAGTGGATGGAACCAGGATGCAAATGAACCATCAGGCCCAAGACTAAATCTTTTCCTTTCTGTTGATGGATCTCACATCGGAAATGCTTCACTGCACAAATGCTGCTTGAGCTACATTTTTCCATATCTGTTCCTGGTCTCCACAGACTGCTCCATCAGACTATGATTGTTTAGTACAAAAAAAAAAATCTGCTGAAGACACATCAGCAGGAGAAAAAAAGATGTTAAATAAAGTCTGCAGGCATTGTGTAATTGAGAAAAATATTGGAGAAAATCAACAGGTCCTGCAACGTTCTTTAAAAACAAGACATGTTGATGTTTTGTGCAGGAAGCCTTCTGATCTGCTCGCAAAACAACCTATCACTGAATTTTGAACACGTGGCAATAAACGAACCTTTCACTCCAGATTCCAGTGACTGGTTTCATGTGACCTCATAATTATTTATGTATTTCGACTTTACTTTCCTACCCAATCCCCATGGATTGCTTTGTAGACTAACAGTCTCAACTTTATTTGATTTGTATGGCGAGCTCTCCAATGGCCACCATGACAGAGGTGCACCAAAGAAGAGGTACAAGGACTGCCTAAAGAAATCTCTTGGTGCCTGCCACATTGACCACCGCCAGTGGACTGATATCGTCTCAAACCGTGCATCTTGGCGCCTCACAGTTCGGCGGGCAGCAACCTCCTTTGAAGACCGCAGAGCCCACCTCACTGACAAAAGACAAAGGAGGAAAAACCCAACACCCAACCCCAACCAACCAATTTTCCCCTGCAACCGCTGCAACCGTGTCTGCCTGTCCCGCATCGGACTTGTCAGCCACAAACGAGCCTGCAGCTGACATGGACATTACCCCTCCATAAATCTTCGTCCGCGAAGCCAAGCCAAAGAGAGAGAAAGAGATATTAATAAATCTCTCATTTTGAATTCCCAGAAATATAATCTTTATGTCTAGCTTAACAAAGCTCTTTATAAATTTCAAAGTCTCTCTGCTTTTACTTTGTTAAAGAATCACATCAGTTTTTCCCATATCACTGCAAGTTCTAGCCCTTGAATCATCCTTGTAAATTTCTCAAGCCCCTTCTCCAATGTCTCTATCTCCTACCTTACTACAAATGTATCTCACCTCCATCTTTCTTCTGGTGACAGGCCGGTCAGGTCAATCTGAAAAAAAAACAGGGAAAATCATGAGTCAAGTTTATTGTCATCTGATTGTACAAGTACAACCTGACAAAACAGCGTTCTCCAGTCCTCTGTACGAAACACACAGAGACACAGCCGCACATAACACACATACAAACAATACAGGGCAAGTATTCATATATACAAATAAAAATTGTTTCATAAATATGAGAGCCTCAAGCAGTTTCTTTGGTCATTTAGCCTGTGGGAAGAAGCGGTTTCTCAGCTTGGTGGGGCTGGCTCTGATGTTCCTGTATCTCTTCCCCAAGAGCAGCTGGAAGATGCTGTAGGCAGGGTGGAAGGGGTCTTCAATGATTTTGTGTACCCTCTTCAGACCATGATCCCAGTAGATCGTGTTGATAGGGGAAAAGGGACACTCCAGTGAACCTCTCTGCCACTCTTATGGTCCTGTGGATTAACCTCTGATCCATTTCTCTGCAGCAATTGTACCACATTGTGATGCAGCCGGCCAGGACACAGAAGCCCTATAGAAGGTTGACATAATGGTGGCTGGTAACCCTGCCCATTTCAGACTTCTCAGGAAGTGCAGTTGCTGTTGCGCCTTCCTGAGCGGAGAGGAGATGTTGAGTGTCCATGATAGGTCACTAGTTAAGTGGACTCTAAGGAACTTGGTGCTCTCCACTTTCTCTACTACAGTGCTGTTGATGTGTGGAGGAAGGTGATCACTCCTGGTCCTCCTGAAGCCCACGATCATCTCCTTCATCTTTTCTGCATTGAAAATCAGGTTGTTCCTCTCGCACCATATTATGAGATTTTCCACCTCTGATCATTGTTGCTGATCAGGCTCAGCCCTGAGTTCACCAGGCTCAGCGTGATGGTGCTCGACATCCTGCCATCTTTACGTTAGGAAGTCCAGAATCCAGTTACAGAGAGGGATGTTCCCAGCGGGGAAAGCTTCTCCACCAGCCCAAGGAACGATCTTATAAAACACCGAGCTGAAGTCAATGAACAGCAGCCTGGCGTACAAGGCGTAATTTTCCAGGTGGGTCAGGATGAAATGAAGGGAAAAGGCTGAAGCATTGTCTATGAAATGAATGAAAGCAGGTAGGTTGAGCTATGCTGCATTCAGTTAAGGACTCTGACCAGAGGATACACTTAAAATAACCTAAATGATTTTAGAGAACCTAGACTTTAATATCGGGCAGCATTGCAGAGCCTTTCCAGTGTTACGAGTCAAAGGGACCCCTTTTATAGTTGGCCCATCTATTCCTTCTATCAAAGTGCATGACCATACACTTTCCAACATTGCATTTTATTTGCCACTTTACCCATACTGCTAAACTAAGTTTCTCCATCCTCTGTTTCCTTATCACCACCTGCCCTGCCACCTATCTTTCAATCATCTGTAAATATAGCCACAAAGCCTTTTTTCCCCACAATCTAGATCATGAACATACAACGCAAAAAGAAGTCGTCCCAATACCAATCCCTGCGGGAACTCTAGGCAGATAACCATAGAGCACATTGAAACAGGTTTTTCTGCCCTTCTAGTCCCTGCTGAACCTAATTCCACTGATCTACAACCCAATCATAACACTCCATAGTCCTCCAATCCATGTACCTGTCCAAAATTCTTCTTAAAAATTAAAACTGAGCCCCCATTCATCACTTCAGCTTGTAACAGGAGCAGCTTAAGAATATGGAGGTGGTGCTGCATCAACTCCAACGACTCCAGGTTGCTGCCTTTGCACAGTTTTTAATGTTCTCCTCAACAGCATGTGGGCCATTGCTGGATGCTCCACTTCAAAAATGTGTTAATCACATGCTATGAATTACCCCATACTGTTCAAAAGCAATTATCAAAAGGAGAGCTGCTGAGCATATGAAAAACACAAAATTCTGAAGGAACTCTGCAGATCAGGCAGCATCCATGGAAGGCAACTGATAATCAAACTTTCAGACCAAAACACTTCATCAGGAACACCAAATACACAAAAAGGGTGGGGGAAGAGTACAGGTTGGCTGGTGGTAGGTGAACAGCAGCAGGCATCATAGAGCAGGAGCAGTGAGACTGTCACAGAACTCCCAAAGAGAGGAGCAAAACTTCAGGCTTACTATCCCTCGAAGAGACATCACAGTGGAGCAATGACAGGAGGTCGTTGCAAAAGTGCAGAGAAACAAGAGAGGAAGACAAATGTACTCAAAAACCACACCTTAAATTGAAAACCAACGAATCAACAAATAGATGAGCTGGCAGTTGGAGAGCTTGAGATAAAATTGCTGTACAGAGAAAGACATCCACGTCAATCATGAAGAACCAAAACGACATATCTCATTTATAGCATTTGGTACAAAGCTGTCAATACCTTGGTGATCAAAGTGCTGATCTAGTTATTTGAAGCTGAGTGCCTCTGCCTCCACCAAAATTTCCTCAGGCATTGTTCTCTAAATTCATATCACCCTCTGGGTGAAAAAAAATTCTCTCTCTAATCCCCTAAAAACCCCTCTTCCTTTAAACATCAGCCACCTAGTCTCAGACACTTCAATTTTTTTTTAAAGCTGTCTGGAGGAAATTAAAATAAAGTGAAACATGAAAGTCTGCAGTCTCTGTGATCATGGTAAAATCACAGGAATGCTGGAGGAACACAGGCATAGGAGGTAAAGATACATCACCGTCATTTCAGGCCCAAGACCTTCAAGGTAGGAGTTGAAAGGCACCCGTTTAAAAAGCTGGGAAAGAGGAAAGAAAGGGCAGGGAGAGGAGCACAGACCAACAGACAAAACAAAAGACAGGTAGCTGCAATGACATGGCCAATTTTGATGAAAACCCATCAGTAACTATTAAATCTCTTAACGTCCCCATTGCTACTGTCCAATCTAGTGAATGCATGGCTTTAGGACAGGGGTCACTTGATCCTTTGTGTGCGCCCCCTGGGCTGGAGAGACACGGTTTTGTCAGGTTGTCCGTGCAAAATCAGATGATGATGAACATGATGGAAAATATATAACTCTCACTCATTCTGCAACGACAGTTCGAAATCAGTTATGACCAGGAACATGTTCAGTTCTTCAGGGAGGTGAAAAAAAATCCCCGGCAAAGGATGGAGACGAACCGGCAGGGAAGGGGTGGGGGTGGGAGACGAACCGGCAGGGAAGGGGTGGGGGTGGGAGACGAACCGGCAGGGAAGGGGTGGGGGTGGGAGACGAACCGGCAGGGAAGGGGTGGGGGTGGGAGACGAACCGGCAGGGAAGGGGTGGGGGTGGGGGCCGCGCCGGCAGGGAAGGGGTGGGGGTGGGGGCCGCGCCGGCAGGGGCGCCGGGAGAAGGCGGCCGCTGAGACCTGGACCCGGTTCCCCGAGCGGAGATGGAGACAGGGCCCAGGCCCCGGGCAGCGACCGTGCCAGGTTGGCCCGGTGTTCCTACGTGGAACCGACCGGGGGAAGCCTGGGCAGCGAGTCCGGGCCCCAGGGAAACGCCAGCGAGACCGGGCTGAGGGTCGGGGAGCCAGTCGCCGCGCCGGGACGGGCCGACTCTCCTTACCAGCTCCTCCTCCACTTCGTGCCCGTGGTGGTCGCCGTGTGGCCCGGGCCCGTCCACTTCCAACACCGCTGCCATCTTTAGCCTGGTAACCAAAGACAGATCATCCTATTGGATCATCAACTCCAGCCAATCAGCTGCATTGATGCTTTGGGGTAGGCTGGACTACATTTTAGCCCCGTGAGCAGAGCGGTCGTGACGTCAGTGCTCCACCGCTGGCCTCCTGCAGGAGAGGAAGGGGACAGGACAACACCTGGCCGCCTGTCAATCAATCGGCCTGACTGGATCAAGCCCCACGCAGTCGGGTGTCAATCACCCTCTGGGCTCGAAGCCTGCACCAGCACCCCGAGCCTGGCTCTGTGGAAGTCTTTGTGGATGAAAGCCTGTTGTACAGTCTTTACCTTGTGTGTGTCTGATTCTAGCTAACAGCGCACCACAACACTTTATGTCAACCAGTAGCTTAAGATGGCCTTTGCTATCTTCCTGCCATGCAGTCAGGGATGGGCCACACAGTAGCAGGTCATCTACATATTGGATAAGTGGTGTGTGATCAGCCAGATCTGCTCTTACCACCCTATTGAATATACTTGGTGATTCTAAGTATCTTTGGGGCAATGTTGACCCTAGAAGGTTCATGGAAACAGATACTATGATTCAGGATGTAATGGAATGGAGAAGGAAGCTGAACACAAATTGATCACAGTAGAGCACATTGTAGTGCTTGTGGAGGGGTCTGGAACCACTGGATCATCTGCAATGACTTGTTTGTTCAGGGATCTTTGACCTTGCACCATTCTCCATTTTCCCTTGCTCTTCTTAACAAGTAGGATTGGAGTATTACAGGGGCTGGTTTTTGGATAGGTCACACCTGCTTCCAGTAGGCCTTGAATTATCCCTCTTTATTAAGTCAATACTATTTTTCTCTTGCGCCTTGCATTCCTGGTTTCAGCTGTATTTTTACCAGTCCTGCAGACTTCATCTTGTTGATGTCATGGCCTCCCTTCTACCCATAGGTTTTTAGGAACATCCTCAAGATATGCCTCTTTTCAGGAGGTTAAAACTTTTATGGCCCTACCTTCACTTTGTTCCTCTCCATTGTGTCGGAAGTTCTCAACTTGCCCAAGATGAGCCACTTGCCCTCATCTCGTCCTTTTTAACAAGGATATCTGACATTGAAAACTGTTGCACCAACATTATTTTAACCATTGGGCAAATATCCTTTGCTTCAAATCCAGGACCAATGCCAAGGGTAACATGTGGGGCTGCTGTATCAGCCATTTTGTACCTCGCCTCAGAAGGAAGTTTGATCTCCTAGCCTCACCATTCCCCCCACACCCTCTTTTCCAATATAGATGGCTGTAGTGGTGATCATGCCTTTCTTCCCTTCCAGGTATTCTTCAATGTCCCTCCTATATACTTCAATCACTGCCCAGTAAATCAAAGTACAAAGTCAGGTACATTTCAGGCTTTTCCAGTACTCTCTGCTGGCTTTCCTTGTCACTGAGCAGGTAGTTTTCCACAGATGCCACTACTCTTTTCAATGATGGCATCTGACATGCATGCAATGAATGCATTACGTTTACACAAGTCACGTCCCATTAAATCTACTGGGGTACTGGGCACGATCAGCAATTGTGCTTCAACAGACTTGTTTCCTATTGTAATTGCTTGCTTTTCAACAAATGGAACAGTTTGTCACGCCAAAGAATCCTCTCATCTTAATATGTTTTGATGTGAGCTGTAATCCAACACTGTCCATACCAACACAAGAATGAGTAGCTTCAGTGTCGATCAGAAACTACTTTTTCCCGTCAATCTCAATGTCAATTTATGGTTCAATCAGTAGGTGTAAAGACATAACTGGAACCATTTGCTCCCTACTTAGGGTTCTCTGGGATCTGTCTCTTTTGGGTTTTCCTCTTCCCGATCTTGACTGGGCCGCCAATCTCCAGTTAAATACTCTTTAGTAGCCAACGGCATCATGTTATGGTAGCCTCCATAACCCGAGTCCAACCCCAACCTCTCTGCTGTCTACCTCCCCGGTTGGGAGCTCCTCTAAGGTAGGGCTGTAAACAGGTTCTCTGGGCAGCCTGGCTGTCCACAGGTCCAACATTGTCCAACGTACTGCCATCTCATCTAATAGGTTGTCGACGCTGGGTTTGTGTGATGCAGGGGAGGATTTCCAAAGGAAATGGAGGGTGAAGGCAATGGCGAACGATTCCCTTGTGGTGAGAAGCTGCTTGTTTGAGCTGCTGTCAGGTGAGCAGAGGTCTGTAGCAGTGCTAGTATAACCACGGGAGACTGGATTGATTTCTGATCACCTGTCTTCTTTTCGTCATCTGCCATCTGTAGCATCAATAACTTCTTAATACCTTATTCTGATTCTCAGACATTCTCAGCCTCCTTGTGTAATCTCCTGTGATGTACTATACCGACACAGTGCTTTTCCCGTTTCTCACTATCCTGGCCTACAACTTTTTCAAGGGCCTTCTGCACAGGTTGTGGCAGTACCTTCCAGACTATGTGGAAAAACATGGTTTGGAAGCTTTCTGTGGCATCAAATGGCTCACCCATATTAGTGAGGCAAGCTTCCTGCATTCTGCCAAGATCGTGAACATCCTCACCTTCCTTTCAGCATCTGTGATTTGTGCAAGATTGGCCCTATTTGGGAAGACTCCACAAGTCATTTCTCCATCACTTTTGTTGGTGCCACAACTCTCTTTAGATCCACTTCCCCAAAAATTTCCTTTGCCTAGTCTAGCACTGTTGGCCAATAGTTGTTTCAGGTCGCCAAAGTATTGTGGCTCCTATGGGATTCAAACTTTGCTATCCAGGGCCCTGCTCCCTCTGCCAAGCAAGGTTTTCTGTATCTATATGGGACCATGGAGTATACTGTTTACGCCTGGGGCCATTTGTGCTGGTTCCTCTTCCCAGTCCACATGCAGTGGGCCACACATCTCAGTTGAGTCTGAATTCCTCCTTATTCGCTCAGATCTGCATACTTCAGCTCCTTTACCACTTTGCCCTCAAAGTAATTTAATCTCATCAAAAATTTTCATTTTTTCCTTTGAACTGACACGAGGGTCTCCCATAAGTTCCAAAGTTAGCTTTTCAACCTGTCCCATGTAATGGTCTTGCTCCCTCTTCACCTGCTTAATTAAATTGTGTTCATTTTCTGTGCAGCTTCCTGCCAACGATATGGATGCAGCCTGATCCCCCAATAGTTAAGTTCACAATATCTTTGATGATTTCTTTCCCCAGGTTCCAACTCTCTCCTCCTTGTTATTCTTGTTCTCTCTGCATACATCGCCTCTCACACTCTTCTAGTGGGATCTGAGGTCACACATCCTTTTCCCCTTCTTCCACTATCTGCCTGTATCCCTTATTCTCATTGTCTGAAGGGTTAAATGGGGGATGCTGATTTCTTAAGTTCATTTGTGTACTAGTTACTTGGGGAGTCAGTTCCACCTGTCCCCATTCAGGCTCTCTCCCTATTGCCTATGGATCTTGGCAAGATCATTCTAAACTGTCTTTCAACTTGTACTTCTCGTACCCCAACCTGCTCTTCCCTTGTACAGTCATTCCATTAGTGGATCTGTTCGTCGGCCATTATGCACCTGCTCTTTGGAAGCCACATACATTCCTGAAATCTGCTCCCTCTGGGATGTTGGTGTTGTGTACAACGGTGGCCGCTCCAATTCCATGAGCCATTAAAGGTAATCAACTCACATTCCCTGACTTTGAATTTACCGGTCGTAACCTGCCATACTTCACATACCCTCCGGGACTCACTCTTCCATTGGTCTATATGTTTTCAATTTCCCCTTTTATCCATTTTATTCTCCCTTTTTCTCTTATTCAGGTTCACATGTGGCTGAAGGAGCTGTGTATGACATTTCCTCACTTGCAGCTTCTATCCGCCCTCAAGGCTCCCCTTACTCAATTTTCTTAAAACACGTTTGATAATCGCTCTTACTCACTTCTAAACTTAATCAACTTTTACCCAGTTCACAAGCTGTCCATTCCTTATTTCCGTATCTGGTTATCAAACTCTCATGCACTCACCACAATGAGTCCATCACTCGTTTGGGACTATCCCTGGGACTGTGTGGACCCTCATTCACAGACTTCTATTAAAAAAGTACCTGCTTACAAGTTATCTACCAATGGAACCCCGCAATCCATCAGCTCCACTCTGCAGTCCCACCAAGTCTATTGGACTCCTGACTAGCTTGCCAATTGTGGATGGTCACTTTTTTGGCCCCCTTTGTCCAGGTCCAGGGTGGTACTTTATTCTTCAGCAATCGAGGTAAGGAATGGAGGGCTCAGACACTATTTCCTAATACCTTTCTATTTTCAAACAAGCTTGATGGAGGTCTGTCACCCCCCCCCCTTAGAGGATCAAGGAGCTCCCCGAATATACAAATGCATGAGTTTGTATCCTCCTGCCACCATCTAACTTACCCAACCACAAAACAATCTTTTCTCCTGTGACAATCATCATCCTATCAGCAATAAGCTACACACTACTCATCTATATAGCACATCATTTTGTGAATGAACTGGTGGTTGCCAGGCAGCAAACATCCTGGGGCCCCTCATTCTTCTTAAAGTATATATGACCCTCTTCACATTCTTTCACAGAGCAGCAAGGCACACAAAGGCATTGATTACCATTGATCAATCTATATTTTATACCGTAGGCTGCAGCTAGTTTGAACGCTTTCCATATTCAGAAGAGCTAAACTACATTAACTACTTGAGACACAGATGCTGTAATTTGGAGTAAAATTTAAAAAAAACATGGAAAAAACCACTGCAGCACAAGCAGTGCCTATGGAAGGAGAGGAACAATCAAGTGAAGTTGCTCGGAGATGTGTTAATTCATCTCCAATCTTGTACATAGAATCAAACAGGCAATTCTTGACAAACAAGCTGCACAAGAAATAAACAGCACCGAGCAAGTAGTGCCAGATTCCCCTATCATAGGACACATATCCCTCTCTACTACATGAAGGTCTTGGTTTCAAAAGTTTATCCTACATGTTACCCACTGGGAACATTACCCAAAAGACTCAAGTTCATATGAACCATGAAAACATCAAGTTCTTTCTCTACACTCTCCAACATCTAATCATGGGTGAGCAGAATTTTCCCTTGATGTAGAGTGAGAAGATCCAAAACATTTATCCATTTCTGTACCCTGCTTCCCAGCCAGAGTGAAGAAGAAGATTTGAAATCTTGTGTTGTCCAGGGCAATTTGCGGGAAGGCGAGACATTTTAAAAGTGCTACATAAACATACGCTGCTGTTGAATGACTTTAGAAATTAGATTCCATTTAACCATATAACCACTTACAGCACAGAACAGGCCAGTTCGGCCACACTAGTCCATGCCATAACAAATCCCCACCCTCCTAGTCCCACTGACCAGCACCGGTCCATATCCCTCTAGTCCCCTCCTATCCATGTAACGATCCAGTCTTTCCTTAAATGTAACCAATGATCCCGCCTCGACCACGTCTGTCGGAAGCTCATTCCACATCCCCACCACCCTCTGCGTAAAGAAATTTCCCCTCATGTTCCCCTTATAATTTTCCCCCTTCAATCTTAAACCATGCCCTCTAGTTTGAATCTCCCCCAAGCCTGTGGGAGCAGCCAGCAGAGAACACAACACAATCACAACAAATCAATCAAAGTTTTTTTCCTTTTCTTGAGTACAACAGAAAGCAAAGCACACAGACTCTTATTTCATCTTTTTCTTCTTCCCTAAAGAATCATGCAGTTTCGATACTTCTGGCTCAAAGAAATCCATAACCAAAGTCCCAGATTCGTCGAAGAAGTACTCTAGGGACTTGGTAAATTCCCTTTCCCGCTCCTGGTTGGTTCGGCCATCAATGAATGTCATCCTTAATGTGTACTGGTCATCAAACCTGGAATAATTAGAAAGTTGATGCTCTTTACAATCATCTTCCAAAATCTTCAAGAGGACAGGTCAAATCATTTATTGAGGGGATACGAGCACAAACTCTGCTTCTTTACATAAATAAACAACAAAGATCAGGAACATTTCCCTGGCCAATGAGCACCATCTTAGAGTTGCAAGGCTCTGTGAAAAGATCCACACATTTTCTTCTACCTTTAACCCTGCTACCCCATCCAAAAAAGCTGGCAAGTTAAACCAATTTCTTCTGGACTCCCAACTAATATTAGGTTTTTAAATATTGGTGATGGGTCTGAGAAATGTAGCTTTGCTGATATAAAGGCTATTATTAATTTAGCTGCATACATGATAAGAGTCTGGGCTGTATAGACATCTGGAAGTTGTAACAATTTAAAAAATTTTAGACATTCAGCATGGTAACGGGCCATTTTGGCTCACGAGTCCGTACTGCCCAATTTACACCCCATTAACCTACACCTCATGCATGTTTTGAACTATGGGAGGAAACTGGAACCCCCAGAGAAAACCCACACAGACAAGGAGAGAACATACAAACTCCTTACAGACAGCACGGGATTCAAATCCTCGTCTGGTTCCAATCGCTGGCGCTGTAAAGGTGTTGCGCTAACTGCTACGCCAACCATGTTAAACCAAAATAATTGATAAATTAAAAACAGAATTGCTGGATGAACTCAGCAGGTCTTGCAATGTTCATAGGAGGTAAAGGTAAGTGACTGACATTTTGGACCTGAGCCCTTCTTACCTCGAAGGAGGGTTCAGGCGTGAAATGTCGATAATATGGATGCTGCAAGTGTGTTGAGTTCCTGCAGCACTAAGTGTTTTTACCACCATCACAGCACCTGCAGACTTTTGTGTTTGATTGATAAAATTAAATGGTTTAGAGAGAAATTAAAATTCAGTACCTCCTCAGTGCTGAAGATAGCTGCCAGGTGTCACCAGGATCCAGTCCAGCAGGGTCTTTCTGTATAGCAATTAAAAATATGCTTCTCTCTTTGTAGGATGTATAAAATGTAAGAATCCCCATCATAACAAAATAGGTGCAGTAATGTTAAAGAAAAATGCAGACATTTTCATTTGCTCCACCCTCC
Source organism: Narcine bancroftii (assembly GCF_036971445.1). Lineage (NCBI taxonomy): Eukaryota > Metazoa > Chordata > Chondrichthyes > Torpediniformes > Narcinidae > Narcine > Narcine bancroftii. The sequence goes on from NC_091475.1 coordinate 212,619,162, forward strand.
TTGTAATCTTCTGACTCTTCTAATTGTTCAGGGTTCTTCCACATAGTCGTGGATTACGTTTAGCCAACTCAACCCCTAAACACAAATGTTTTTTGGTAATACCCAAAGTAGCAGAGAGCCCTGAAGCATGCAGTACAAGTTCCATAGAGAATAAAACTTAAAAGGTGCTTTGAGCTTTAAAATATTACATTTGAATGATAAGCTCAGTGGCACTAATTCAAAATCAAAAACTTGAGAAAGAGGAAAATAATTACATTGTAATAGAAAGGTGTTTGGCAACTATATTCCCTCTTTATTTCAGTACATTTCCAATGATCCGAAAACCATTTTACCAAAATTCTGTATAATTAAATTTGGCGGCAACATGACACCACAAGTTGAAAATATATTTTCACCCGACATGCTCATGTGGGGCTCTTTCACACTGTAAGTACTAGTTTGATAACAACAGAGCTCAAAGTCAGCTGGGAAGACAGAGACTGAACGGCTGGATGCTGGCTGGAATCTTGAGCAATCAGTGAGTGACTGCAGGAAGCCAACGGGTTAGATAGTACATGGTGAGATTATTCTTGTTTCAGGTAACTCCCTCCCCTCTCTCTTTCCATTTCTTCTTTACCCTCCACTGTTTTTGGTTCTCTGCTGTCCCAGCGTCATCAAGGAGATCGGCTTCCCGGGAAAGAGTGGCCATGGCTGTGGGGCGGTGTCAGGGATCAGCGACGGTGGCAGGAGCAGGGACCTCGGGTACTCAGGCAGGAATGGGGACCTCGAGCTCCTGGGAAGTATCGGGAACGGTGGTGGGAGGTGTCGGAGATCAGCGACGGCCGATACAAGAATTCTGCTGATGCCATTGGGCTGCTTAAAGCAATTTTTTGGTTATCTGAAAAATCTGATTAACCGATAAAGATCCGGAACCGAACATTTTTTAGGATGAACGTGGCTGATCTATGTTGGCCTCAACTCCTCTCATGCCCCTCTATTCATCAAATGTTTATCCATCTCACTTTTCGTGATCCAGCTTCCATCACCTACAGAGAACAGAGAACTCCCGGTTCATCACCTTCTGTGAGAAGAAATGTTTACATAGCTAATTTTAAATGACCAAATTCTTCTCTCGTCCCCTTATTTGAAACTCCCCAACTCGTAAGAACCTCCCAACAACAACTACCCTGTTCAAGACCCCTTAGGATCTTTGGCTGAACAAGGTCATCCGTTATTCTTCTAATCCGAGGAATAAAGTCCCTACTGTTGTCTCTTTCAGTAGGATAACCTTCACATCCAGGAATTAGCCAGCTGAATCCCCTTGTACTATTTCTAGTGTTATAGTATTTCTTTTAGGTTAAGGGAACCAAATTTATTTTAGCATCTCACACAACAATCTTATTTTTAAATTCTTACCCCTTTGCAATGAAGCCCAAAATAAAATCTGCTCTTTTAAGGCAGTTAATAGCAAATTATAATCCAATCCAAAAATGGGAACTAAAATCTTGAAAACTGTATTAAAATAATTACCAATCAAAAAGCAAAATGAGGGGACAGGTGAACTCTAGTTGCTGAAGTACGTTGGATCTGACGGACATCACAGCTATCCACTAATGTCTCATTTAGAAAAAGTGTTAGCAGTTCAAAGAATTCAGTAGATAAGCTGATGTCCACATTTCAGATCATAAAATGCATCATGGACATTGTGCAGCTTTTAAACTAAAGAGATAGGTAAGAGAACAGTGGACATGGTGGTCTAAAGTGAATTATGAAAATAGATGTAGACAAAGTGACATTTAAGAGACTTCGTGATTCTCAAAAAAAAGAGGTATACTCTCACAGAGGAATAAATATTCTACAAGGGTAATGCATACAAACTCACCAAGTTAAGGATGATATTAAATTAATAGAGAAGATGCAAAAATTATGAAAATCTATTCAAAAAATGGGAGAAATGGATGAGACTGAGAAATTAATAATGCAAAATAAAGTGAATACCAGAGACTTTGAACAAATAATTCTTCATGGCAGAAGACAATGAAAGCATTTGAAAAAGAGTATACAATCAAGGGGCCTGGAGAACTTAAAACAAGGACTAGCTAAGTAGCACACTGACAGTACAAAGACTGACAAGTTCCAAGGGTCTAATGGCCTGCATCTTAGGTCTTAAAACATATGGCTGTAGATATTTTGGATGCTCAGTATCAATCTTCCAAAATTCCTGAGATTATCAAAAGTCTAAGCAGATTGGAAAACAATTAATGAAACTTCTTTTCAAGAGGCCCATTAAACACTGAAATTATAGTCAAAGAATGTGCTATCAATACTTGGAAAGCATGGTAACCATTAAGGGTACAACACAACATTTAGAAAATCATAACACAGATTCACAAATTTATTAGAATTTTTGAAGATCAATTTAAAGAATTCATATTAAGAGAATGAGGGTGTTTTGCCCCAATTTACTGATGATATAATGAGGCAGAAGAGCTACATCTGAGGATGATGAAAAGGAATATGGATATATAAAGCAAATGGGCAAAAATCTGGCAAAAAGATGATAATGTTGAAAAAAGTGTGATTATATACTATGGTGGTAAGTAAATATTGTTCACATGAAGAGAAGATGTAGATGCTGTTGTTCTGTCAGATCTGGATATCCTTTTGCATAAAAAAACAAATCAGATACATTTCGTACTTAGGGAAGCAAATAGAACATTGTCCTTCAACTGCAGCCTTGCATTAAGTTTGGACTTCTTATTTGAGGAATATACTTGCACTGGGCAATTCAGAGGTTGCTTCCTGGGATGAAGATGTTAGAAAGGATCAAGCAAATTGAGATTATACTCACGGGACTTTAGAAGGATGAGACATTTCACTGAAACCTAGGATTATGAGAAAGTTTGACAAGAATATTGTTGAAAGAATGCTTAACCTCTTGGAGATCTGGAACTTAAGGTTTGTATTTAAGAATAAAGGAACAATTATTTAGAGCAGTTATTCTCAACCCTTGTTTGGCTATGATCCCTTTAGGACTCTGCTCAAAGTTTATGGGGCCCCTTACCCATGAACCAATCAAGTTTAGTTGGTTTCTTCCTTACATTTCTCCTACTTATTACATTAAAAAATATCCCCCCCCCCAAAAAAAAATGTGGTATGGCCCCAAGGAGGGCTTATGGCTTCCACTGTTCCATGGAGAATGCCTGATTTAGAGCACAAATGAGGAAGAATTTCGAGCACAAATCTTTGGAATTCTCAGCACCGGCAAGATGTGGATGAATTATGGAGCATATTCAAGGCCAAAGTAAACATAATCCTCGACCCTTAAGGAATTAAAAATAAGAAATTGACAAGAGTGGAGTTGAAACCAAAATCATATCAAGATATGGGTGAATGGCAGAGACCATTTGGTCTTCTCCTGCTAGACATGTTCACTTCCCTTTGCCAAAATGCTTGTAATTCATGATTATGGCCCAGAGGGTAAAATTCTCCACTCAGTTACAAAGCTGTGGGTTCTAAAGAATTGGAGATGTAACTGCTCAGCCAAGGGATTGATATTTAGTTAGTAAGTCCCCTTATGGCTTAGTCATGGAGCATCATATCACAAGCTAAAGTGACAATGAAAAATTACATACCCACTCTTCTCTTTGGCTTGGCTTCGCGGACGAAGATTAATGGAGGGATAATGTCCACGTCAGCTGCAGGCTCATTTGTGGCTGACAAGTCCGATGTGGGACAGGCAGACACAGTTGCAGCGGTTGCAAGGGAAAATTGGTGGGTTGGGGTTGGGTGTTGGGTTTTTCCTCCTTTGTCTTTTGTCAGTGAGGTGGGCTCTGCGGTCTTCTTCAAAGGAGGTTGCTGCCCGCCGAACTGTGAGGCGCCAAGATGCACGGTTTGAGGCGAGATCAGCCCACTGGCGGTGGTCAATGTGGCAGGCACCAAGAGATTTCTTTAGGCAGTCCTTGTACCTCTTCTTTGGTGCACCTCTGTCACGGTGGCCAGTGGAGAACTCGCCATATAACACGATCTTGGGAAGGCGATGGTCCTCCATTCTGGAGACGTGACCTACCCAGCGCAGTTGGATCTTCAGCAGTGTGGATTCGATGCTGTCGGCCTCTGCCATCTCGAGTACTTCAATGTTGGTGATGAAGTCGCTCCAATGAATGTTGAGGATGGAGCGGAGACAACGCTGGTGGAAGCGTTGTAGGAGTCGTAGGTGATGCCGGTAGAGGACCCATGATTCGGAGCCGAACAGGAGTGTGGGTATGACCATCTAGTGTCGCCGAAAATGTTCTCCCAGAATCACAGTGCGGCTTTCGTGCAAACAGAGGAACTACTGACATGGTCTTTGCCCTCAGACAGCTCTAAGAAAAGTGCAGAGAACAAAACAAAGGACTCTACATCATCTTTGTTGATCTCACCAAAGCCTTCGACACCGTGAGTAGGAAAGGGCTTTGGCAAATACTAGAGCGCCTCGGATGCCCCCCAAAGTTCCTCAACATGGTTATCCAACTGCACGAAAACCAACAAGGTCGGGTCAGATACAGCAATGAGCTCTCTGAACCCTTCTCCATTAACAATGGCGTGAAGCAAGGCTGTGTTCTCGCACCAACCCTCTTTTCAATCTTCTTCAGCATGATGCTGAACCAAGCCATGAAAGACCCCAACAATGAAGACGCTGTTTACATCCGGTACCGCACGGATGGCAGTCTCTTCAATCTGAGGCGCCTGCAAGCTCACACCAAGACACAAGAGCAACTTGTCCGTGAACTACTCTTTGCAGACGATGCCGCTTTAGTTGCCCATTCAGAGCCAGCTCTTCAGCGCTTGACATCCTGTTTTGCGGAAACTGCCAAAATGTTTGGCCTGGAAGTCAGCCTGAAGAAAACTGAGGTCCTCCATCAGCCAGCCCCCCACCATGACTACCAGCCCCCCCACATCTCCATCGGGCACACAAAACTCAAAACGGTCAACCAGTTTACCTACCTCGGCTGCACCATTTCATCAGATGCAAGGATCGACAACGAGATAGACAACAGACTCGCCAAGGCAAATAGCGCCTTTGGAAGACTACACAAGAGAGTCTGGAAAAACAACCAACTGAAAAACCTCACAAAGATTAACATACCCACTACCTTGCTGATATTTGTGGTGACCTTACTATGCACAAATTTCCTTCCATGTCTCCTATACTATTGCTGTGGCTGGTCTTTAACAAGTACTTTATAGAAGGCACACCCAATAAGTACTTGCATTGCGACATCCAAAGAATGGAGCACTCCCAATAGCACGACAATAACATAATTGATCCCTTTCAAATAAAAGGATATGAAAGAACACAAGCAGCAAGAACATTCTTCGACTGTGGAAAAGGATGCATATAATCCCAGATCAGGGCGACAATTGCAAAGAGGCAAGAGATTGTGCAAATGAGAAGTCGGCCGTCAATCAACTCATAATTCTCCTCATACCCATACTTCTCAAGAAGAACCTACGACAAAATCAGAAACAAAATGTAATTAATTTGAGCAGATACCAATGACACACAAGTAAATGGAAAGTATTAATTTTTTTTAAAATTATTGGAAGTCATGATGTACTTATAGACAAAACTCATTAATGTTTCAGACTGATGACCCCATGTGGAATACTGAGAAGCCTGTCACAAGCTTAAATGTACCATGTATGCCATTGTATAGGTCGATCTTTGGAACTTAAAATTTTTACCTTCATAATCAGGCCATCCTATATAAAGGGTCCAAAATACTTACCTTGACAATGAAGTCTCAACACCACCATCATTTTCCCGCCAGGTCCAATGCAATCTTGCGTATGCCTTATTAATTATTTGCGAAGTCTCTTCCGCCCAGTCTGACTGCTGTCGGATCTGTACAGGCTTTAAATAGCCTGTTACAGGAGCTGACAGGAGTGGTTTACTTAAAAATATCCAAATGAAATGTAAACCTTTAAATGATCGTTTGTTTTTAAAATATTGTGATCTGCTTTTAACAACAACCACTGGTCAGCAGTAAGTGTCACACTTTTGGCGGGGTAGGCGAAATGACGGCTTATTCAAAGGGTATCTCTCAAAGCCAACATTTTAGGTGGAAATTCCAGGGATGTCCTATATGACGGCATATACGGTAAGCATGCTGATTAGCTGAAAAAGTCTATTCATTGTTTATGTGCTTGGGAAAGCTAGTCACCTAGAGTAAGATATTTCAAAATGTTCCAGGCTGATCTATCAAAGCAGGACTTTGAATTAGTTTGAGACAAAATGCAAGAAATCTATGTGATAATTTGCTTACCTTTTTGGCAGCGTCGTCCAAGGCATTTTTCACAGCTGCTCCATCCCACTTATCAATCTTTACTGGCTTGTCATCAATCTTCCACTATGAAAAATATATAAGAAACATTAAGAACCTAGAAACATGCCCCAGCAGCTGCTATCACATTCAATAAGACTGCAAGGAATCATCCACTTCAAATCCACTTTCCCATCCAATGCTCATGACCCTTAAATCCCATAGGGTCCAACTCGCAACATGAATACAGTAGAATTAATTCAATCAACTGGAAACTCAAAACAACTGGCAGAAAAAAAAAGCAAACAAAATAAATAAATATTTTTTAGAGAAATAGAATACTTTTTTAAAATAAAAGTTTAAATTGTAAAAGTAAATATTCTCTAAAGCAGCACACTCCCCTTGGAAGCAAACAAGGGGTTTGCATTTTGGGTTGCTATGCCTCTTTCTAGAGGGCACGGGGCTCCCACCGTGGGAGCCCCGCAGATTGGCGGCAAACACATCACGCCCCCCCGCCATTCCATGGAGACCGGGACAGGAGGGATATAAAAGGATGGCAAACTCAAATAAACAGTCTTTGGCTGACTAACCTTGTGTATGTGTGTTGATTTAGTTGCTCTACCAAAGTAGTTGCTACAATTGGTGACCCTGACTGCAAGATTCAGCCAAAGTTGGAATCTATAGCTGTCATGAATGTAGCCACAGCTGCAATTAATGCAGTATGAGTTCACTTGCCTCCTTTTTGGCCCCACCAACCTCGGTTATGGCTTAATCAGGCTGAAACCCAGTTTTGTTTTTGTGGCATAACGGCTGAGGACACAAAATTTTGAAACATCATCAGATATTGCTAGTGAGTGAATTTATTGTGCACCTTCCGGCAGGCAACCAATACATCAGGTTCCATTACTTTCTCCTGGACACACTGGAATTGACCAGGCACGAGCATGGCATGCGGCTTTTGAATATGGAGGGGCTAGGTGACAGGAATCCATCCATCTTGATGAATGAGATGCTAGCGTTAGTGGACAGTCATTCTCATTGCTTGTATTTTGAGATTCTATTCCTGTCGAAACTCCCGGGTTGCTTCTGAATACCAATAGCTAACATGGGTTTCTGCCATCCCCATGACGTGGCCCAGGAGGCTGACAGACTCTACCAAACGCCATTGCAAGAGTCTGCTCACGTACAAGCCACATTCACAGCAGATACATCTCCTTGCGTGCCACAAAGAAGAAGGAACGTACTGACGGGTGCCAAGAATGGTGCTTTTACTGTTGTCGGTGGGGAAAAAAATGCCCGTAGATGCGTGCCCCTGTATAGATACCACAAAAAGGAGTTAGGAACTGAAGTTGTCGCCACACCTCATCTTTATTCGTATTAGGTATATCAATAAGGCTTTATCTGTAAACTTGGGGGAGGACAGGTTAATTATGACAGCTGGACAGCTAGTGCAACACTGTTACAGCTCCAGCAACCGAATTTAAATGTTTTAAGTTATGGGAATTACATGATTAAAGTGAACTTTAGATAATTCAATACTATAATTTTTTTTCCAAATTACTTTTGGACCATCTTTTTTTCCTAATCTGTGTATTCTTATTGCAGGTGCATTAATTAGGCATTTTCTCAGTCCACTGGAAAATTTGTATCTGCGGCATCCATGATCTCCGTAGATGCCAGATAATGGGTATACTGTATACTCAAGAACCCACAGAACTCTGCAGTGAATAACTCAAAATTTTCTCATCCTAAAATACTGGCCACTTATTCTGCTCCAAATTCGAGACACTTCGCTTCAGTCATGGGAAACAGTGTGCTCATCATGTATTCATTAAGAGCATAGCAGTTTTTGAAAAACCTCTCTATTGATGTTCAATTCTTGTAGACTATTTTTTTTAAAGAATCAATTTCCATTTTAAAAGTTCTTCATCTGTTCTACTTTTACATATGGGAATTGCCAACTGCATAAAAGTTTAGTTAGGCCACATTTAATGCACTTTTGTTCATTTGCATTTGAGGAAGAATGTTGAGGCTTTGGAGAGGGTGCAGAAGAGGCACATCAAGATGTTCCCTAGATAAGAGAGTAGCTATAAAGAGAGGTTGGAGAAACTTGGATTGTTTTCTCGAGAGTGTCAAAGAAGAGGCCAATTTGGTGGACGTGTATAAAATTAAGAGATGCACAGTTAAGGCAGATCATATTTTCCTTAGGGTGGAAATATCAAATACCGGAGAGCTTAGACTTAGAGTGAGTTTAAAGATTTGTGTTGAAGCACAAAGTGGTAGGTGTTTGGGACATGCTGCCAGGGTAGGTGGTGGACGCAGATACAATAGCAATATTTAAGCATTTAGACAGGTACCTGAACAAGCAGGAGAAGGAAGTGCGTAGACCATTTCCAAGAAGATGGGATGAGTCAAAACTGGCAAAATGGTGAGCTGAAGGGCCTGTTCCTATGCTGTATGTTAACCATTTGGCATTGAGAAAACTGGCCCTCAACGACTTGGTCAATTCTATGAATCTTAACCTAATACCAGAGCCATTGCTCAGTGAAAATAATTTGCAGAGAATACACCACAGGAACAGGCCCTTTGACCCACATGTCTATGCTGAAGATATCCAAATCGATCTAAAAATATACCGCTTGCTCTTTATAAGATATCCCTCCATCCCCTTCACATTCATGTGTCCAACTAGAAGCCTCTTAAACGTTATCATTGTATCCACTTCACTACTACTCCTGGCAATTTGTTCCAGACACCCACCATTTTCTGTAAAATATTTACCCAGCATCTCACTGCTAAACATCCTCCCCTCTTGTAAACACATATGGTGTTTTCCTTGGGGAAAAGATTCTGACTCTCCCACCCTGTCAATGCCTGTCATGATTTTATATAGGCCTAGCAGGTTGCCAGTGAAAATAACCCAAGTTTGTCGAATGTCTCCTCCTAACTTGTATCCTGTCAACAAGACAACATCCTGGTCAACCTCTGTTGTATTTTTTCTAAAGCCTTCAGATACTTCCTGCAATGTGACAACCAGAATTTCACACAGTATTTGAAGTGTAGCTTAACGAAAGTTTTGTATAGCTGCAACATGACCTCATTATTCCCTATACTCTTTAGTTTTCCAAATTCTAAACAGTACATGATAAAACCTGTTGCAGTGATGACCCTCAAAAATGAGTACCATCATATGGTGATAAACGTGCTCACCTGGCCTGTCTTCACCATCCGTCAGCTAGCCAGCTGGTGCATCTCAGATGGAAACTCAGCTTGTGCTTAAATATCTGATCAAAGCCATCCAGGTATTTACATCCTATTCCACTTACTAACACTCAATTTCTTTGAAAAATGTTTTAGCAAAGAGTGTTTTGCTCTTCTGTGCAGAAGAACATGGAAAATTAATTTACCCAATCACATAAATTTATCCGATTTGGGTACCTGTCTACATTTTGCTCCTAGCTTGATGAAGGGCTCAAGCCTTGGTAATTATGTATCTTTATCTTTGATATATAAAATACATTTTCTCCAGCATTGTGTTTTAACTCTGATGTCCTTCATGTGAGCCCACACCACCCAAAGTTAGCGCTCAGCCACCCCTCAGTTCTGGGGCTGTTAAGGACGTTAAATTTGTTAAAAGATGAAACAATGGGGACACTGATACCTCTGAGCAGAAAGCCTTGCAAAAGGTAGTGGACACAGCCCAGTATATCACACTCAAATCTCTCTCCATCATCAAGAAAATATACATGGAATTCTGCTGTCAGAGAGCAGGAGCACTCATCAAGGATCCGCACCACCGAATGGGAAGAAGTTGGTGACGGTGCCGGGACCTTCCTCAGCTGCGCGATCCAGGGAAAGCGGGCGACCCGCAGCCCACCGGGCCGCACCCAGGATCGGCCTGCACCGACGGGGTATTTGGGTGGAGCCGTGGCGTCGGTTGGTGTATCTTGCAGACCTGTTTGGTTGCAGCAAGTAAGAAGTTATCGCCTTGTAGCATCCGCTGCGGCAGCGCTACCAAATAAAGAGACATCCACACAAGGTTGGTGTATCTTGCAGACCTGTTGGGTTGCAGCAAGTAAGAAGTTATCACCTTGTAGCATCCGCTGTGGCAGCGCTACCAAATAAAGAGACATCCACCCAAGGTGAGTGTAAAACAAAGACTGGCTTTTCTGGTTTAAATTCCCCACGTGTTCTCGCTGGCCCGCCAAATTCTGGTGACGTACCCCCCGACTTGCAGCAGTGATGTCATTGTGTCATGGCGTCACTCTCCGGCTGGCTGGCCGCTACGCGGAAGCTAGGCACTAGCTCCTTCTCGGCAGTGAAGGGGAGACCATGCCATCTTGGAGTGTCTGAGTGTTGCAGCGATTTGGCCTTTTTTGCTTGCCCGGTCGCTTGACGCACTACAATCTCAGCATTTATAAGGGGAAAATTCTTTCAATGTTTCATTCATTTTTATTACAGAATTCTTCCTAGATTATCTGTGTAACATTGAAGGTTATGGGTTTTCATGAACAGGGATCATGATTTTACTCATAATTTGGTGAGCCAAATTTTTTGCTAATGCTCTGTGAGATTCGAAATAAAAATGAAGTGACAAAAGAAAAAAAAGAAAAAAAAAGGATCCACACTACCCAGGACATGCTATGTTCTCATTGCTGCCACAACTCATAGCACCAGGTTCAAGAACAGCTGACCCTCACCCTTCAGTTTCCTCAACAACAAATTCAATCAAAGGCTCATTTAAAGACTCTAACTTTGCACGTTATTTAATACTGAACATTTATATTCAGTATTGCAAGAATCACAAGATATAGGAAAAAGTAAAATGCAAAAATCCGCACATACTGTGGTTGAAGTAAAAACACAATGCTGGAGAAACTCAGCGGGTCAAACAATGTACTTTATGTAGCAAAGATAAAGATACAGAACCAATGCTTCAGACTTGAGCTCTTCAACGTATGAGCAAACTTTAAGCAAGCACTATAAATGGGCGTCTGCCTATATTTTGCTACCTTGAACTTTGTTCGGGTGCCTGCCTACATCTTTCTACCATGAATTTTGTTCGGGCGCCTGCCTACATTTTGCGATTTTGAATTTTGATCAGGCGCATGCATACATTTTTCGAGTTTGAATTTTGTTCAGGTGCCTGCCTGCATCTTTCTACCTTGAATTTTGTTCGGGCGCCTGCCTACATCTTCCTGCCTTGAATTTTGTTCGGGCACCTGCCTACATCTTTCTGCCTTGAATTTCGTTCGGGCGCCTGCCTACATCTTTCTACCTTGAATTTTGTTCGGGCGCCTGCCTCCATCTTTCTGCCTTGAATTTTTTTCGGGCGCCTGCCTCCATCTTTCTACCTTGAATTTCGTTCGGGCGCCTGCCTCCATCTTCCTACCTTGAATTTTGTTTGGGCGCCCTGTCTACATCTTTCTACCTTGAATTTCGTTCGGTCATCTGTCTACATCTCTCTGCCTTGAATTTTGTTCAGGCGCCTGCCTCCATCTCTCTGCCTTGAATTACGTTTGGGCGCCTGTCTACATCTTTCTACCTTGAATTTTGTTCGGGCGCCCGTCTACATCGTTCTACCTTGAATTTTGTTCAGGTGCCTGTCTACATCTTTCTGCCTTGAATTTTTTTCGGGTGCCTGCCAACATCTTTCAACCTTGAATTTTGTTCGGGTGCCTGCCTACATCTTTCTGCCTTGAATTTTGTTCGGGCGCCTACCAACATCTTTCTACCTTGAATTTTGTTCGGGCGCCTGTCTCCATCTACCTTGAATTTTGTTAGGGTGCCTGTCTCCATCTTTCTAACTTGAATTTTGTTCGGGCGCCTGCCTCCATCTTTCTGCCTTGAATTTTGTTCGGGCGCCTGCCTCCATCTTTCTGCCTTGAATTTTGTTCGGGCGCCTATCTCCACCTTTCTACCTTGAATTTTGTTCGGGCGCCTGCCTGCATCTTTCTACCTTGAATTTTGTTTGGGCACCTGTCTACATCTCTCTGCCTTGAATTTTGTTCGGGTGCCTGCCTCCATCTCTCTGCCTTGAATTACGTTCGGGCGCCTGTCTACATCTTTCTGTCTTGAATTTTGTTCGGGCGCCTTTCTACATCGTTCTACCTTGAATTTTGTTCGGGCGCCTGTCTCCATCTTTCTACCTTGAATTTTGTTAGTGCGCCTGTCTACATCTTTCTACCTTGAATTTCTTTCGGGCATCTGTCTACATCTTTCTGCCTTGAATTTTGTTCGGGCGCCTGTCTACATCTTTCTACCTTGAATTTTGTTCGGGTGCCTGTCTACATTTTTCTGCCTTGAATTTTGTTCGGACGCCTGCCTCCATCTTTCTGCCTTGAATTTTGTTCGGGTGCCTGCCTTCATCTTTCTGCCTTGAATTTTGTTCGGGCGCCTGTCTACATCTTTCTGCCTTGAATTTTGTTCGGGCGCCTGCCTACATCTTTCTGCCTTGAATTTTGTTCGGGCGTCTGCCTGCATCTTTCTACCTTGAATTTTGTTCGGGCGCCTGTCTACATCTTTCTACCTTGAATTTCGTTTGGGCATCTGTCTACATCTTTCTGCCTTGAATTTTGTTCGGGCGCCTGCCTCCATCTCTCTGCCTTGAATTTCGTTCGGGTGCCTGTCTACATCTTTCTACCTTGAATTTTGTTCGAGCGCCTGTCTACATCTTTCTACCTTGAATTTCGTTCGGGCATCTGTCTACATCTTTCTGCCTTGAATTTTGTACGGGCGCCTGTCTACATTTTTCTACCTTGAATTTTGTTCGGGTGCCTGCCTCCATCTTTCTGCCTTGAATTTTGTTCGGGCGCCTGTCTACATCTTTCTGCCTTGAATTTTGTTCGGGTGCCTGCCTACATCTTTCAGCCTTGAATTTTGTTCGGGCGCCTGTCTACATCTTTCTGCCTTGAATTTTGTTCGGGCGCCTGTCTACATCTTTCTGCCTTGAATTTTGTTCGGCCGCCTGCCTCCATCTTTCTGCCTTGAATTTTGTTCGGGTGTCTGTCTACATCGTTCGACCTTGAATTTTGTTTGTGCGCCTGTCTACATCTTTCTGCCTTGAATTTTGTTCGGGCGCCTGCCTCCATCTTTCTGCCTTGAATTTTGTTCGGGTGCCTGTCTACATCTTTCTGCCTTGAATTTTGTTCGGGCGCCTCCAACATCTTTCTACCTTGTATTTTGTTCAGTGGCCTGTCTACATTTTGCGATTTTGAATTTTATTCGGGTGCCTGCCTACATTTTTCTGCCTTGAATTTTGTTCGGGCGCCTGTCTACATCTTTCTGCCTTGAATTTTGTTCGGGCGCCTGCCTACATCTTTCTACCTTGAATTTCTTTCGGGCATCTGTCTACATCTTTCTGCCTTGAATTTTGTTCGGGTGCCTGTCTACATCTTTCTACCTTGAATTTTGTTCGGGTGCCTGTCTACATCTTTCTGCCTTGAATTTTGTTTGTGCGCCTGTCTACATCTTTCTGCCTTGAATTTTGTTCGGGCACCTCCAACATCTTTCTACCTTGTATTTTGTTCAGTGGCCTGTCTACATTTTGCGATTTTGAATTTTATTTGGGTGCCTGTCTACATTTTTCTGCCTTGAATTTTGTTCGGGCGCTTGCCTCCATCTTTCTACCTTGAATTTTGTTCAGGCGCCTGTCTACATCGTTCTACCTTGAATTTTGTTCGGGCGCCTGTCTACATTTTTCTGCCTTGAATTTTGTTCGGGCGCCTCCAACATCTTTCTACCTTGTATTTTGTTCAGTGGCCTGTCTACATTTTGCGATTTTGAATTTTATTCGGGTGCCTGCCCACATTTTTCTGCCTTGAATTTTGTTCGGGCGCCTGCCTCCATCTTTCTACCTTGAATTTTGTTCAGGCGCCTGTCTATATCTTTCTAACTTGAATTTTGTTCGGGCGCCTGTCTACATCTTTCTGCCTTGAATTTTGTTCGGGTGCCTGTCTACATCTTTCTGCCTTGAATTTTGTTTGTGCGCCTGTCTACATCTTTCTGCCTTGAATTTTGTTCGGGCACCTCCAACATCTTTCTACCTTGTATTTTGTTCAGTGGCCTGTCTACATTTTGCGATTTTGAATTTTATTTGGGTGCCTGTCTACATTTTTCTGCCTTGAATTTTGTTCGGGCGCTTGCCTCCATCTTTCTACCTTGAATTTTGTTCAGGCGCCTGTCTACATTTTTCTGCCTTGAATTTTGTTCAGGCGCCTGTCTACATCGTTCTACCTTGAATTCTGTTCGGGCGCCTGTATACATTTTTCTACCTTGAATTTTGTTCGGGCGCCTGTCTACATTTTTCTGCCTTGAATTTTGTTCGGGCGCCTGTCTACATTTTTCTGCCTTGAATTTTGTTCGGGCGCCTGTCTACATTTTTCTACCTTGAATTTTGTTCGGGCGCCTGTCTACATTTTGCGATTTTGAATTTTGTTCGGGCGCCTGCCTCCATCTTTCTACCTTGAATTTTGTTCAGGCGCCTGTCTATATCTTTCTAACTTGAATTTTGTTCGGGCGCCTGTCTACATCTTGACCTGCTGAGTCCCTCCAGCGAGGTCTTTTTACTTCACTGGCCGATTCGGGGGCGCTGGGCTGGAATGGGGACGGAGCACAGGCTCCGACCTGAGGCAGGTTACCAGGTTGGCCCAACTTCCTGCCCATTCGCCGCCAGTTTCCCCCCTTTGGGACCACGGGGGAGACGGCAACGCCTTCGACCATCCGGCTGAAGGGCGCCAGGAGTTCACTTACTTTGGAGAGCAAACCGTTCTTCGGACCCTTCGACGCCATTTTATAAAGTCCAACCGACACGCCGGAAAGCCGAAGGAGGGAACGGAGCGTCCAACAAACGGACCAATCGGTGACTGCCTCGTAATGGTGACGTCACAGACACCAAAGGCGCTCGACGTGGAGTGAGACAAGAACGGCCATGCGCATGGCAGCGAAGCGATCGAAGGACGGTGAAACTGCATTACCCATCGACCTTTGCGCGTGCATTGACTAATAACATAATGGCCACCGCCCGCGGAATGTGATGGGAGTTGTAGGCCTTCAGTCGGCCATTTGCTGTCGCGTCGCGGTTGCTATAGTTACCGACGGCCCGATGGAAAATGGTACCAATTCAGGCAACGTTCAATGAATCATCCAAACCGAGGAGGGTGAAGCCACGACGAGGGAAAGTCGTGACCGTGGTAAAACCGGGTCGGGGGGTGGGAGGTGTTCAGAGAGCCCTTGTGGCCCCCCGGGGTAGAGGGGGCAGCGAAAGCCCTGTAGCCCCCCGCCAGTGAGGGTCAGTCAGGGTGGGTGTGGGTGTGTACAAAAATACTCTGGCTGTGGACAATGTGAAAGGAGAACAGAACAACTCGCCAATAAAGGAGGTGTTTGAAGAGACATCCAGCTGGAACCAACACTTGCAGGGAGATTGACCCTCTCAACAAGTCAAAACTTCACTCTCTGATCTTGGGGTCTCAGTTTCTCTGGTGACCTTCGCTGGGGTCCATGTTTTCAACATCGCCTCTCGAATGTGCACGAGCTTCTCTCTGAAGGGTCCGGGCAATCTTCGTTATGACGCTGGCGTCCTTCTTCTTGCCTGTCAGCCAGTCTCCTCCTGGTCTTCTGGAGGATTGTTGTCTATCTCCTGCCATTGAGAAGTTCTGGCGGGGACTTCACGTCAGCCCTTAAAGGTGTTGCACGTCATGATATAGAAGAGCGAGGGATGGGTCTTCTTTGGCTTCCCATCACCTTTGGGCTAGTATGGGGATGATGTAGTGATAACAAACTCATACTCTGCAGTTGGCTTTCTGAATTCTTGTGATGTGAACTGTGTTCCATTGTCACATATTACTCCTTGTTCAGCAAAGAGCGCTCTCATTTCTCAGGTGAGAGTTGACACTCTCAGGTCTTTCACCCTTTTGATGAATGGAAATTTAGAGGAGGAGCAGACTACTATTAAATACCACTCTTGATCCTCGGTGAATAAGTCTGCTTCCGCCGTGTGCCATGCCTTGGAAGGTACTTCTGTGCAAATCATTTCCTCTTTATTGTGTATTTCTGTAATTTTGGCATATTTGATATGTGACTGGAGGTCGGTTCTCCAATGGATTATCTTTGTTGATCCTTTTGGATGGATCTCATAATTGACAGAGAACAATTTCAACTCCCAGCAGCTGTTCAGACCTAGAATTACTGGTCCGCCTGCATATACCACATAGAGCGTACAGAGGATGTTCTTCCCTTATGGCAGTCATTGATCTTAGCTCTCCCCAGCTGCTTGATCATGGGTCCATTAATCGATCAAAGGCTGTTAATGTGAAATTTGCTGATTCCAATGCACTGTCTTTTGGGTAAGGTCCGCCCCCTCTTAAAATCCACCTCCTTCCCATTATCGGCCGAACCCCAGACGGGTTTCAACTACGTTCAGAGCTATATCGCAAAGGCCACCATGCATGCAGTGAATGAGAACGCACCCTACTAGGTAGAAAGTGATGCCTCTGACATGGCTCTGGCCATGACCCTTAACCAGGTGGGCAGACCAGTTGCCTTTTTATTCCGCACCCTACAAGGCCATGAGCTTCAGAACCCATCAGACCTGGCTTGGCTAATGGCCTCAAACCATTGTAGAGGCCATTAGCACTGGAGGCATTACTTGGCTGGCAGAAAATGTACACTTCTCACTGACCAGCGAATGGTGGCATTTCATCAAGGCACGCAACCTCCACTACACCATTGAGAATATCAGGGAAATGACCAGGTCCTGCCAGGTCTGTGCAGAGTGCAAGCTGCACTTCTACCGTCCTGACAAAGCGCACCTGATAAAGGCATCCTGCCCCTTCGAACGACTCTGTGTCGATTTCAAGGGTCGCCTCCATTCCACCAACGGAAACATGTACTTTCTCAACGTCATTAACGAGTACTCACGTTTTCCGCTCGCCATCCCCTGCCCAGACATGACCACCACCACAGTCATCAGGGTCTTGCACTCTATTTTCACCCTGTTCGGGTATCCCAACTATATCCATAGTGTCCGGGGCTCATCATTTATGAGCGAAGACCTACACCAGTATCTGCTTGTAAGAGGCATTGCCTCAAGCAGGACAACTAGCTACAATACCCAGGGAGACAGACAAGTTGAAAAGAGAATGTGATTGTATGAAATTGGCTCTCCGGTCCAAAGGCTTTCCAGACTCACGCTGGCAAGAAGTCCTACCCATGGCGCTCCACTCCATAAGGTTACTCTTCTGGACAGCAACCAACGCAACTCCTCACAAACTTATGTTTATGTTCCAGAGGAAATCCACATCTGGGGCTACTCTCCTGGCTTGGCTAATGGCACCAAGGCCCGTGCTACTGAGAAAGCATGTGAGGAGGAGCAAGACAGACCCCCGATCGAGTGGGGGCACCTGCTGCACGCCAACCTAACATATGCCTACATGCCATACCCTGATGGCAGAAATGACACCGTCTCATTCAGAGACCTGGCACCCGCCGGAACTGAAGATCTGATGTCTCAAGTAAGGCAGGAACTACTGAGAACTCCATTCAGGGTCCTGGAGGACACTGCTTGGGAAGTGGTCCAATCCACTCCACGACCAGAGATGGTGCCCTCGAGATCCACTGACCCTGTACCACAAAGGGTCCAGGAAGTTAAGAAAGCCCAAAGTCCTCCAGTGCT
This sequence comes from Narcine bancroftii, assembly GCF_036971445.1. Classification (NCBI taxonomy): domain Eukaryota; kingdom Metazoa; phylum Chordata; class Chondrichthyes; order Torpediniformes; family Narcinidae; genus Narcine; species Narcine bancroftii. The sequence goes on from NC_091475.1 coordinate 212,637,117, forward strand.
GCAGCGTTCGACCAGAATAACTAGACCCCCTGACAGACTTAACATAAATATTTGCAAATTATTCATTTTTTTTGAATGAGTGGTCTCTGTTTTTCACCCACAGGCTCTATTCTGAAGGAAGGGGTGAATGCAGTGAACTGAAATTCACTGTATGTATTGTTCTGAAGGCTGGTTGCTCCTTTGGCTCCACCCTCACTTACCCCAGTATAAACCCTGGTTTTCCTGCCTTACCTCAGATTTACCTGAGGACTATTGTGTCTACTGGCTATTAAAAGCGTGTTTATACTCCTCACTTATCTCAGTCATATTGCACCGAATTCGATACATTTGCAAAGACATTGTGATTTTGCAAGGGAGAACCATTCTCCCAAAATGGGTTTTTAAAGCAGCTCTTGTAGCCATATGTTCTGTGGAATTCAAAGCAAAGCATGCTCTGTGAATGACTGGGCCTTTTCGTGGATTGACCTGTGCAGGAGGGTCTTGTTGGGAAGCAAAGTGCTTCATTTTGATTGTGACAAACAGTGGAGGTCACTTGGAGAGACCGCTTCATTTTAAGTGTGACTAGCAGTGAAGTTACTTGGAGAGACCAGTGCCAGGGTCTTGATAGTTTCATGGAGATCACCCAGTTCGAGTCTATCCTACCAAAGGTCCAGGAGTGTAATGACCACAGCTCGTGTGGATGGACATTTCTTCAAAGGCAATGCAAGAAGAATTTGTGAATCTGTAGCAGCTACAACTCCAGTCTCCCCATCAGTTCAAGATTAATTCTGGGCACCAAATTTCAAAGGGCTACGCTTCAACACTGAACTCAAAAGACTGAAGTTTGAAGTAAATTTCTGGATTTTGGCCTTGACTATTGTGGTTTGGGTATCTCTCTCACACACACACACACACACACACACACACACACACACACACACACACACACACACACACACACACACACACACACACACACACACGACTATAGTTTGAGTTAAAAATTACACTGTCTGGTTAATTGTCTATTGCTGCTTGTTATGCGTTTCGTGACAGTACACAGGACATCATGTACAATCCTGAGATTCTTTTGGCCTGAAATTTTAGTTATCGGTAGTGCAAAAAACTGAATAAAAGATATGTATACAAGAAAGAGAAATGTAATCAAAGAAAGGAGTGCCAACAAACTGAAATACAGAAAATAAATATTCCTTTATAAATAATATGCAAAGTAGAGTCCTTAAATGATTGCACTTGTTAGTTTAGAGTCTGAATGTGGAGGGATTACAACTATTGAACCTGGTCTCAACAGATCTCACAGAGTTTTGTGGCTCCTGTACCTCTTTCCTGATGGACACAGAAGATGTTCCATCCTTTGTAGAGATGAATGGGGACAGGGTTGCACCCTCCCAGAAAACCTCGAAGAATCAGCCCTCAAGTCAGCGTCCACTGAATTGAATTGACAAAGATAGAGAGTAAATTTTTCTTTTGCATGCTATTCAGTAGGTCAATCCATATTTTAAGTGGAATAGGTATTGCAAATTAAATCGAAGGTGCAGAATATAGTGTTACAGAGAAAGGATTCAGTTAGAAATGAAGTTTTATCATTTTACTAATGAGAGGACCATTCGATAGTCTCTTAACAGCAGGGAAATAAACTGTTCTTGAATCTGGTGAGGGGAGAGCAAGCAAGAATTTAGAAGCAGAAAAAGAAAATGTTGTGATGGGAAATAATGTTTTCTGCACCAAAGGTGATGTGCATTATGTCTTGTGTGTCTGCATGTTTTGCACTGAGGGCAGGAGAATGCTGTTTCATTGAATTGTACTTGTGCAATCAGATGACAATAACTTGACTTGTGTTTAAAAATATGTGTTGCTTGTCTGGTACATGTATTAAGACCTGGTCTAAGATAGGGGAAGGGAGAAAGTCAAGGATTATCGTGAACGTTGGTACCAATAACAAAGGCAGGCCTACGAAAGAGGTTCTGCATGGTTATTTGAACATCTGTGGCAATGCTCACCTCTTTCTTGATCTCTCTGACACCATCTCAGAAAACAAGCTGTCTACACACATCTATAAACCCACTAACTCCCATAGTTAATGCAACTGCACCTCTTTCCACCTGTCTCTTGGAAGAATTCTATTCCCATTTCTTGATTCCTCAGGACATCTGAGATGTCTTCCTTCTGTAGAAAACATGTCTTCTCCTCTACTGTCATTTAATCCTTACCCGCATCTCCTCCATTTCCCGCGCATCTCCCCTGGTTCCCTCAGCAACCCCCCAACCCCTTGTGGTGGAACACTGTATTGGAATCATTGTATTGATTGCCTCACCCCCTCCCCCCATACTGTAACTCCTCCCCCTCCAAGACTCCTAATAAAGGTGGTATTGCCCAATCCCCTCCCTCAGTACTGCCTTGGAATCAGGCCAACAGCATGTAAGATATGACTGTAAGGTTATAGTGATTAAAGCCAATTAATCTCGACTTTTTGTTTGTCGGGTATAATTGATAACGCTACAATTTATTCACTGTACCTACATGCCATGGACAAGGCTATTCGAGCAGAGAGGCTAGACAACAACCCCAAGGATCCAGAGGCCTCTAAAAAATTTGGTCAGTGGCTGGACTGTCTGAACACCTTTATGAGGTGACACGACATCCAGGAAGAGGTCAATAAGAGAGGCCTACTGTTTGCACAGCTCGTCCACTGTGTTTTCCAGATGAATAGAGACTGTGAGACTTACTCAGCCACTATGGGGCTCTTGCAGAAAGCAGTATCTGGCCCTAAAGAACGTGATCTAAGCCTGGACAGCCGTTGACAAACACCTGGTGAGTCCGTTGACGAATATATTCAAGCCTTGCAGGAGCTGGGGAAGAGCTTGTGGCTGTACCGATGTCACATCAGCTGTCTACCAGGAGGAACTGATCAGGGGCACCTATGTGGGCAGTCTCAGGTCTGATCATATCAGACAAAGGCTTATGGAGATGGGTGATTGGACCCTGCAGGACTTGGCTGATCTCGCAAAGGAACTAGAGATAGCCCAACAGAGCTTTACTCCACCGGCAGTGCACCTGCTTCGTGGGGAGTCTCGGCACCACCATCTTGGGATACAGGGTCCCAAACTGCAGACCTATTACTGAGCACCTGAAGTACTATTACTGTGGCCAGACAAAGCACCTGCAGAAGAACTGCCCTGATAGAAGCACAACCTGTTCTAGCTGTGGAAGGAAAGGACACTACATACAAGCATGTAGGTCCAGACTTTCCTCTTGTAGTACCGCATGCAAACAGTGACCGTTGCCATCTTGGACCATGTCACTTCTGGTCATGGAAAACAGCACACTGGAGGCCTGCATATGACGCCCAGGGTCGACGTCACTTTCAATTTCACTTCTGGCGGTGGCTGCGTGCAAACCATGGGGGCAGACATCTTCAGGTCAGACATCTTGGAGGCCAGATATACTAGTGAGTTAGACAACAAACTGACACTGGCATCCATCGTTCAGGATCAGAGCAGCCCACATTAATTAGCAATTGGACATTTGAGGTAAATTGCTGCATTATGAACTGCTTGCTTGACACGGGAAGTTCTGAAAGCTTCATACACCCGGGTATCATACAGCACTGTTCCCTCACAGTGACGCCAGTCCAGTGTAAAATCTCATTGGTCTCCAAGTCACATTCGACCAAAATCCAAGGGAGCTACACAGTAACGCTAACTGAGAGTGGCACCAAGTACAAGGATTTTAAATTGCTCGTGATGTCACAACTCTGTGCACTGGTCATTACTGAGGCTTGACTTCCAGTGCCAATTTAAAAGTGTTCTGATGGAATATGATGGGCCCCATGGTCCATAATAGCCAAATTTTAAACCACCCACCCGTCTCCCTGAACACAGCCAATCAACGACTCAAACACCACCCACTGCTTACAGCCTGCAGTTTGTCCACCCTCAAGGTCCCACCAACACCCCCCCCCCCCCAAAAATCTCACTCCCGACTGAAAGCCAGTGGCAACTAATAGCAGGTGATGCATTCACAGTGACAACCTTTTTCAAGGGTGAGGTTAAGTGACTCTTGGCAGAGGGAATCATAGAGCCCAGCACCAGCCCTTGGAGAGCACAGGTGGTGGTGGTGAAGAGCTGAGAGAAGCACAGGATGGTCGAAGACTACCCTCTTGGACACCTACCCCTCCCTGAACAAGATTGCCCAATACTGGGACTTCTCCACCATTGACCTTAAGTCAGCCTATCACCAGCTCCTGATCTGCCCGGAGGACAACACATACACTGTGTTCAAGGTGGACAGAGTTTTGGTCTTCCAGAGGGAGATGGACCAAATGGTGGATGACCATCAATTGAAAGCCATGTTTCCCTACCTGGACAATGTGACCATCTGTGGCCATGACCTGTAGGACCATGATGCTAACTGCAAAAATTCCTCCAGACAGCAAAAGCCCTGTTCAGCACTTCACATCTGGCTATACAGTATTAGGGTGTGTGGTGGAGAATGGAGTTATTGGACATGACCCTGAACATATGTGGCCCCTGCTGGAGCTCCCACGCCCCCATAAACTCAAGGCCCTGGAAAGGTGCCTGGGATTCTTTTCATACTATGCACAATCGATCCTATATTATGCAGACAAAGCCCACCCCCTGGTAAAGACTACTACTTTTCCCACGATGGCAGAAGCCAAAGTGGCCTTCACTCACATCAAAGGCGACATTTCCAAGGCGGTGATGCATGCCATAGAAGAATCCATCCCATTCCAGGTGGAGAGCGATGCATCCGATTTCACCCTGGCTGCTACGCTGAACCAGGCAGGCACGCTGGGTCATTTTTCTCCTGTACCCTCCAGGACCCCAAACTCTGGCATTCAGCCATTGAGAAAGAGGTCCAGGCCATAGTGGAAGCTGTGCACCATTGGAGGCATTACCTAGCCGGCAAACCATTCACCCTGCTGACTGACCAACGTGCAGTTGCATTTATGTTTAGCAATAAACAGTGGGGAAAAATTAAGAACAAGATCCTGAGGTGGGGAATTGAACTGTCCACCTACAACTGTGAGATCTTGTACCGGCCCGGGAAGCTCAATGAGCCACTTGATACCCTGTCGCAGAGTACCGAGAAGATTGTCTCCAAGCCCTACACTACGCCCTCTGCCACCCTGGGATCACCAGGCTCTATCACTTTGTGAGAGTCCACAACCTCCCGTTCTTGGTTGAGGACCTAGGGAGGTGCCTGGTCTGTGCGGAGTGCAAGCTGCACTTCTACCAGCCGGAAAAAGCTCACCTGATCAAGGGCACCCACCCCTTTAAACATTTAAGTATGGACTTCAAGGCGACCCCCCCCCCCCCCCACGAACTGGAATGTGTATTTTCTCAACATATGATTCCTGTTCTCATCCCCTGCCCAGATATGACTACAGCTATTGTAATTAAGTCCCTGTGTAATCTCTTCATGCTCTTCAGATACCCAAGTTATATTCACAGTGACCGGGGGGTCCTCATTTATGTCAGGAGTTGCACCAATACCTGCTGGCCAAAGCCATAGACACAAGTAGGACAAGATGGAAAGGGAGAACAGCACCATTTGGAGGTCAGTTCTCCTGTCAAAAGGGCTACCCGTCTCCCAGTGGCAAGAGGTCCCACCAGAGGTGCTCCATGCCAACAGGTTCCTCCTCGGTACGGCGACAAATATGACCCCACATGGAAAATGATTCTCCTTCCTCAGGAGGTTGGTGTTGAGAACAAGCTACTGGTCTGGCCGACAACCCCAGGACCTATGCTAATCCAGAGACGCACCAGAATCCACAAAGCAGACTGCTTGGTTAAGAAGGTCCACCTCCTCCATGCAAACCCCCAGTATGCCTACGTGCAGTACCAGAATTGGTGGAGAGACACTGTTTCTGTCCTGGACCTGGCTTATGCAGGGGTCTCCACAACTGAGGTGCTCACTGAACTGACTTGGTTGATCGATCAATACCCCCTTTCCACACAACTAGCAGAGACGTGGTCAAGAATCTGACCCCACCATCGGCACCAGCTGCACTGGCCCAACCCCAACCCACACACCCTGCCCCCGAACCAGCCCTTATTAATTCTGTTCTGCCATCCGAATCGCAGCCCATCACGCAGAGCACTGCCCAGGAGCCTAAGCAACACCACAGGTGGCAGTGCTGTGGTCAGTTCAATGGATGAAACCACCAGATAGACTGAACCTGTAAATAGATTCTGAATGAACTCTGACACTTCACCCCGCCGGACTTTTTTTCAAAAGAAGAGGTGAATGTGGTGGAACACTGTATTGCGGTCATTGTGCTGGTTGCCCCGCCCCAAATACTGTAACCCGTCCCCCTCTAGGATTCCTAATAAAGGCAGTGGTATCACCCAATCCCCTCTCTCAGTACTGCCTTGGAATTGGGCCAACAGCATGTAAGATATGACTGTAAGGTTATACTGATTAAAGCCTATTAATCCTGACCTGGTCTGTTGGGTCTCATTGATAGAGCTACACAGCCCTGATGAGACCTAACAAGGACAAGTTACCTTTAATTTCCTATAAATGTTGCATGACCTGCAGAGTTTCTCCTGCATGTTTGTGTATTGCAATTGACCCCTGTGTCTGTTGAGCCATGTGGAAATTGAAATAGTATCAATAAGATGAAACAAATGAATGCATGGCTCATCCACTGCTGTGGTAGTAGTTTCAGTGTGTAGGCCATGATGCTAATACTGTGGAAAATAAGAGCTGCACCATGAAGAGAGTCTAAACCTTTTCAACCGGGCAGCATGGATAGCATAACAGTAAGAGCCATGCTGTTATAGCGCCAGCAACCAGGACCAGGGTTTGAATCATGCGCTAAGTAGTTTGCATGTTTTCTCTGTGTCTGCGTGAGTTTCCTCCCACTGTTCAAAAAAACGTACTGGGGGTGTTGGTTAATTGGATGTAATTGGGCGGCACGGACTTATGGGCCAAATGGGCCTGTATTCCACCCAACTGTTAAATAAATAACTTTTTCAACTACCTAAATAGTAAATAGTAGGGTCTGAGATCCAAGTATCAATGATCGATCTAGAAATATGACAAATATTTTTAAAAACTGTGATTGGATGGGATAGGGATTACAAATCCAAAAGTCAATCCGTTGATAAGATTGGAGACTATGAAATACTATGACTAAACAAAATAATCTTCTGAATTGTAAAGAAAACTTGAACTATATGCAATTAATAACATTAACTATCATCTGATAGACATAACAGAGACATGCCCACAGAGGCTTGAATACTAAAGATGCATGACATGTAGGAAGGTCAGGAAGTGAGGAACAGCTGAAGGAGTAGCTTCATTAATTATTATGATCAAAGCACCAGAGAGAGGGTTGACCCAAGTTCTATAGGATTAGATGGAGATGAAAAATAATGACATCGCATGGCAGAAATGAATAACCCCCAACGGCAAGCAACCACTTGGAGGATTGGAATATAAAGGTTGAGAAAATGGGAATTTGTCAGAGTACAGAGAAAAATCAGAGGGATTTTTATCTACATACAGACAGGAAAAAACAAATGGGCAAAACTAGTTGAGGTGAGAATTTCAGATTTCATGAGATTTTCTTAGAACAGCATGTCTGAAGCTCCCAACCAGGTCTATGCAGAAGTTTGAGAGAGAGAGAGAAGAGATCTGAGAATAGTATCTCAAATAAGATCAACTATGAGGAGGTTGACACAAAGTTAGCTAAAATGAACTGGCAAACTAGTTTACGGGGGTCAAACTTGTGGGGAACATTTCCCCGCACCGATCCCTGCAGCACACCACTAGTCACAGGCCTCCAGTCTGAGAAGTAATTGTCCACAGCCACTCACTGGCTTCTCTCACACAGCCAATGTTTTTGAATATTTTAATATGAGATTTCACATCCAAAGTACAGAGTACCTATGGATAGATGTTAAAATTCTCAAAGATACACGACACTTAAAATCACCAATGCCTGAAGAGGGCGCACAAAATCAATGAACCAGTGTGGACTCGAAAGGCCAACATGGCCTGTTTCCGCTCCATAAATGGTTATATGGTTATATAAATGTTCAAAGGGGAAGACCCACCTGCAGTTCACTAAAGATAAAACATAATTTCACAAAGATGAATGGCAGGTCAAAAGATTGGGCAGAATACTAAGAGGGTGGCAGAGGCAGAGAGTCCCAAATGAAATAGCTCGATGAGGATTAGAATTTTCAAGGCATAGTTGGTCATTGGGATTAGTACTTGGTGGTCAATATTGATAAATTAGGCTAAAGGTCCTTTGTCCATGCTGTATAACTCCATGACAGTATAATAGAAAAGAGTAAATGAATGTCTACAAGATAATAAGGAAAATATGGGATAACGCTATCCTAAAATGTAAGAGTTTCTCTGAATATATAAAAAAAAGCAGAACATTGGTCCAATTGAAAATGCCTGGGTAATTAATAATGGAAACCAAGGAGATGACAGATGAATCTTAGAAGTATTTTGCATCAGGCTTCTCTTGAGGGAATACAAGTAACATCTTAGAAATACCTTTTTCTCTTAGTCATTGGAACTCTCTTTCCCAAAAGTATGTGGAAATGTTTTTGAGGCAGAAGGATGGTGCTTGCTAAGCAAGGAGGTGAAAGGTTACCACATTGAGAAGGGAACGCAGAGTTGAAGATGCAATCAGATCAATGGTGGAATAATCTTGAGGGGCTGAGTGGCCTAATCTTGCTACCACTTCACCTTTACATTTTACTGAATTCATATTTTTTTCTCCGTTGTAGCTTTGGTATATTTTTGCTTGTGGTAGTTAAGTAATTTAAAAAAAAGAAGAGTGGTGTCTAAAGTTGTGTTCTATTGGTACATTCATATGGGATTTTATATAAGATCTTGATCGTGTATTTTTTTGTGCCAAGAAAACACCCAACAAAAGGGTAAGAACAAATGGTGGGAGAAAGGTTAATAAATATAGAAATAGAGTGTTCTATGATTATTTAAATGCTTTTATTTTAAATATGTTTTATGTCCATTAGATAGAGGGGACATTTCCCATAGTAGAGAGAAGAAAATGAGGAGGCAAAAAAAAAAATCGGTAGAACTGGAGGAACATGAGGAATGTCTTCTTTCCATCCAAAGGGTAATGGGAGTCCAAGACTTTCTGCCTGAACAGGTGGTGCATGCAGAACACCTCCCACATTATAAAAAAATTAACTGTATGAACAGTTAGATTTATTATAATACTTGGCAGCAGGTGATGCAGAATGATGCTGATGTGAACAGCTCCTTGGCACGGTTATGAAGGGCCAAAGTGTATCCCTATTGTGCTATCCATTTATATTGCTGTTTTTCACAATTGCACAATACTCCATGTACAATACTCGAAAGATTACTGTTCTGAATGAGAATACTGGACTTTTTTTCAATTACCTAGCTGTAATCTTAAAATCAGCTCCTTATTTAAGAAAGGGTGTGCTGGTATTGGAAAGGGTTCAGAAAAGATTAACAAGAATGATTCTTGGAATGAAATGACTAGAATATGAGGAACATTTTGATGACTTTTGGACTGTACTCTTTGGAATTCAGAAGAATTAAGGGGGTCCTCATTGAAGCATTTTGTATGTTAAATGACAGGACAGAGTAGATATGGCAAAGTTGTTTCCCATGGTAGGGGAGCCTAGGACTGAGGGCACAACTTCAGGATCGAAAGGTGTCCATTTAAAACAGAGATGTGTAGGAATTTCTCTAGCTTCTGCAATTTGCTGCCACGGGTGGCTATGGAGGCCAGGCCATTGGGTGTATTTAAGGCAGAAAATTATAGGTATCTGAATAGAGAGGGTATCAAAGGTTATGGGGAGGCAGCATGGAGTGGGGTTGAGTGGGAGAATGGATCAACTCATGATGGAATGGTGGACAGACTTGATAGGCCGATTGGCCTACTTCTGCTATGTCTTACAGTCTAACTGGAACCATGTAATTGAGTGAAACCAGAAAAAGACTGCAGATTTTCATTGTAATAAATTGTATGCAGATGATACAAAAATAGGGGGAAAGGTAGATAGTGAGAAACGTTTTCTTGGATTATAGAAGGATTTGGCTTGTTTGGAAGAATAGGCTGAAAGATGGCAGATGGAATTTAATGTAGACAAGTGCGAGGTGCTGCATTTCAGTAAAAATAACCTGAATAGGGCATATGCAGTTAAGGGGAGGGCATTGCAGTATGCAGAGGAACAGAGGGACCTGGGGGTTATGGTACAGAGTTCATTGAAGGTGGATTCCCATGTAGACAGGATGGTTAAGAAGGCATAAGGTATGCTGGCCTTCATAAAACATAGTATAAAATATAGGAGCTGGGAAGTGATGTTGTGGCTGTTTAAGGCATTGGTGAGGCCAGGTTTGGAGTACTGTGCTCAGTTCTGGTCTCCAAATTATAGAAAGGATATAGATAAGGTGGAGAGGGTGCAGAGAAGATTTACAAGGATATTGCCTGGCTTACAGCATCTGGATTACAGGGAGAGATTAAGGAGACTGGGACTTTATTCATTGGAACGTAGACACCTGAGAGAGGATTTGATAGAGGTATTTAAAATTATGAAAGGAATAGATTGACTTGATGTAAATAGTCTCTTTCCCCTGAGAGCAGGTGAGGTTGGAACAAGAGGGCATGAATTAAGGGTAAGGGGGCAAAACTTTAGGAGAAATATTAGAGGATATTTTTCACTCAGTGAGTGGTGGCAGAATGGAATGGTCTTCCAAAAGAGATAGTTGCGGCAGGGTCCCTTCTGTCATTTAAGAGAAGGATGGATGAGAGGGGGTTGGAGGGTTATGGGCGGAGAGTGGGAGGGGGGAGTTAGTGGAGTTGTTCAAGTGAACCAGCGTGGACTCGAAGGGCCGACATGGCCTGTTTCTGCGCTGTAAATGGTTATATGGTAAATATTACAGATAGAAAGGATTATATGACTTCTTCAGCATCTGATAATATTCCTGCACAATATTTCAAACCCCTCTTGTGTGTACTGGATAAAAATTGAATGGATTGTAATTGTAAAGACATTTAATATGGGTCACGATGCTGCATTCACCTTGTGTAACCAGGCAGCCTAATAATGTAATGGTCATCCTTTTAATACTTTTTCTTTTTTAAACAAATACTCATTACCTTGTAGAGAATTACATCAATCTTTTTGCCCAATCCAGTAATTGTATCCAGCAATATTTGAATGAAATCCTTCTTTCTGTAGATTGGGTTCTGTTTCTCAGATTTCTTGCAATGATATAGGGCTCCCAAATGCTTTGTGATATCTTTCTCCCCTTGTCTGGCACAGCTCAGATAGACCTCGCACACTGTGCAATAAAAGTTCTGAATGCACTCTGGAACAGGTTGTATACAAGGGTATTTGATGGCCCATTCATTCTTAAATTCATGGCAGATCTTTTTCTTCCCTCGTTGCCTCATCCCCTTGTAACGATTCTCAGAAATGTGATGTCCGATTGAGGAGGGGCAGGAGTTCAAATATCAGACGTAGGAATTTCTCTTGCCTTGCATACCAAGACTGTAAATCTTGGGCTTTTGAAATTGTTGTCCTGATTCAATCAGGAAATAATATCTCCAGGCAGTATTCAGCCTAACATGGACAGAAAGCCCTTAGTAACACAGACATCACAATAAACACTGTGACAGAGCAAACGTGAATCTTACCTTGTGGCAGTTACCTTTTTCATCAGGTTGACCCTTTGGTCTCTTTTGCAAACAATATCCTGTTACTTCCCTTCATCATTAGGACTGCTCTGCTTTGCATGGAAGACCATTATGAGTGTCCGTCATTTGAGGATCATCCATGAAACTAATAGTACAGTGAGCAGACAGCACAGTCTATTGTAGCTTCTAGTTTCTATGCTCAGACTATAAGATATAGGAGCAGAAGTAGGCAGTTTGGACTGTCTAATCTGCTCCACCATTCCATCATGAGTTGATCCTTTCTTCCACTCATCTCCACTTCCCTGCCTTCTCCCCATAACCTTTGATACCCTGACTATTCAGAACCGTATCAAACTCTGCCTTAAATAATTTACCCTTTACAGGTGCCCGTGGTAGAAAATTCCAGAGATTCACCACTCTCTGGCTAAAGAAATTCCTCTGCATCTCTGTTTTAAATGGCCCTTCATTCCTGAAGTTGTGCCCTCTTGTCCTAGACTCTCCTACGATGGGAAACAACTTTGCCATATCTACTCTGACCAGGCCTTTCAAAATTTGAAAAGCTTCGATGAGGTCCCCCTCATTCTTCTGAACTCCAAGAACAGTCCAAGAGCCGTCAAACATTCCTCATCTGTTAATCCCTTCATTCCAGGAAGAATTCTTGTAAATTTTCTCTGTACCCTCTCCAATACCAGCACATCCTTTCTGAAATAAGGAGCCCAAAACTGTACCTCGTTTTGAAGTGAGTTATAAAAAAACAAAACTTGTTATACAAAAGAGGTAATGTATTTTTTCTATAAAGTTTACCTGTTTTTCCATTGACAGGACTGGTTCTCTTACTGTGAATATTGAGCAGAAATCAGTTAAATGAACTTATTTGACCTTTATGTAATACCTCTGGTATTAAAAATGCCCATCCAAGTGTTGGGCTTTCAGTTAAGTAAAGTCAAAGAATGTCCTTATTAATCATTTCTCAATGTCATGGTCATCCTTTTGATACTCTTACTTTTTAAAATCATTTTTATTGATTTTTATAAGAAAAGCGAACAAAACTGAAAATATAATATCACGTATGAATATATATATTTAGCTAAAACTTCAAACAGTATCAACTCAGTTCCCCCCTCCATTGTACTGGGTGAAAAAAAACATCAAAAATATTTTATTAAAAAAACCCACCTAATCTACTCTCATTAAAAATAAAGAAAAAACAGCTGAGCAGCTTATCCTGAGGGTTACATATATTTTGTAGTTTTTGGTTCTTACCGTAAATCAAAAAACAAAGCTAAGACCATATCTCATCTGGAAGAGTAAATACATCGAATCACATTAGAAACATTAAAATCATATGAAAATAAGACATGAAAGGTTGCCATTTATCTTCAAATTTCACCCATGAATCAAATACATGATATCTAATTATTTCTAGGCTTAAACAAGACATAATATGAGAAAACCATTGAAACACTGTTGGAGGTCTAGAGTCTTTCCATTTGAATAGAATGGCTCTTCTAGCCAACATGTAGAGAAGGCCACAACCCGTTGAACAGGAACAGGAAAACTCTCAATTACCCCAAAAAGAGCAGTTATTGGATTGGGTTGTAGCTCTACCTGGAGTATAATTGAAAAGCTATTAAAAATGTATTTCCAATAGTTTTATAAGGATGAACAAGACCAAAACACGTGTCAATGTAGCAATTTCAGATTTGCATCTGTCACAAATCGGGTTAATATTAGAAAAAATACTAGCCAATTTATCTTTGAACATGTTCTTCCAAATAAGGAAGAAACTTTTGAGTCATATTATTAAAAAAAAGATTTTGGGATGAAAACTAGAATTGCTTGAAATAAATATAAAAACAGGTAACACCTGTATTATCATTTTAACAGCATTAATACGACCTATTAAAGGAAACCATCTAGAAAAAGACAATCTCATGTACTCAAATAGAGGAGAAAAATTGCATTTATATAAATCTTTAAATCTTTTAGTAATTTTAACGCTTAAGAATGTGAAATTATCTCTAACAATCTTGAGTGTAGATAGGGACCTGCATTTTAATTGGAAAAAGTTCACTTTTATGAAGGTTTAATTTATATCCAGAGAAAGAGCTGAATTAAGAAAATACAGATAACATAACTGGGATAGAACTTTCAGGATCTGAAATATAAGCTAATAAGTCATCTGCATACAAAGAAACCTTATGAGTTACTCCATCTCTGACAATCCTTTGAACCTCATGAGAGTTTGATACTCCCAATGAAAAATGTATCTAGAATTTGAAGATAATGTCATGAAGATGATTCAAAACTAAAACACAAAAATCTATAAACACCATGGTTGAAGTAAAAACACAATGCTGGAGAAAGAAACTCAGCTGGTCAAACAGTGTTCTTTATATAGCAAAGATAAAGATACATAATCAATATTTCAGGCTTGAGCCCTTCATCAAGGTATGGAAAATTGTCGGTAGGCATCCAAACAAAAGAGTGAGGGGGAAGACGTGGTCGCAAAGGTAGGAGGAGAAGGGAGGGAGGAGATAGAAGTGAGAAAGGATGAGAGGAATAGCTAGGTGAATAGGGGAGGAGAGCAGGTTAGCAGAAACTGGAAAAGTTGATGTCGATACCAATTGGCTGGAGTGCCCAGACGGAAAATGAAGTGTTTTTCCTCCAATTTATGGGCAGTCTTGGTGGGTTAGTACATAAGGCCATAGACAGACATGAGTGTGAGAGTGTTTCATAGAACTGAAATGTTTGGCTACTGGGATGTCTCTGTCTCTGTTGCAGACAGAGCAAAGGTGCTCAGTGAAGCGATCTCCCAATCTGTGCCCAGTTTCTCCAATGTAGAGATGGCCACAAAGGGAGCACCGGATCCAGTAAATTAATCCTGTGGATATACAAGTGAAGAGTTGCTCCATTTGAAAGGTCTGTTTGAGACCCCCGGACTGTGGTGAGGGAGGAGGTGTAGGTGCAAGTGTGGCTCCACCTCTGGCCACAGGGGAAGGTTCTGGGGAGGAGGGGGGACAGGATGATTGGTGGGGAGAGATGAGTGCATGAGGAACTACTATATACAGCTTCCCCTCTCCCTCTCTGCCTTTCATAGGGACCACTCCCTCCATAACTACCAGACTCATCTTCCCCTCTCCTTCCCTCTCTGCCTTTCATAGGGACCACTCCCTCCATAACTACCAGACACATCTTCCCTTCTCCTTTCCCTTCCTCCCGTCCATGACTTCCTTGTGCACTCACCCCTCATCGTCATCATGAGTTTTTCCAGCATTTTCTGTTTTGTTTCCAATTTCCAGCATGTGTAGGTGAACATTTTGGGTCCAGTGACCATAATGTCATTAGTTTCAAGTTAATTATGGATATGGATAGTTCTGGTGCTCAAGTTGAGATTCTAAATTGGAGAAAGGCCAGTTTTGTGGAAATGAAAAAGGATCTAGGAAGAATGGATTGGGATAAGGTGATTAGGAAAAGGAGAGATGCAACGAGACCTGGTGATTCTGTGCACCAGTCATTGAAAGTGGGCATGCAAGTACAGCAGACAGTGAGGAAAGTGAATGATATGTTGGCATTCATAGCAAGAGGATTCGAGTACAGGAGCAGAGAGGTTCTACTGCAGCCATATAGGGCCTTGGTGAGACCACAGCTGGAGTATTGTGCACAGTTTTGGTCTCCTTATCTGAGGAAAGACATCCTCGCCATAGAGGGAGTGCAAAGAAGGTTCACTAGATTGATACCAGGAATGGCAGGACTTGCATATGAAGAAAGGCTGGATCGACTAGGCTTATACTCACTGGAATTTAGAAGAATGAAGGGGGAATCTTATAGAAACGTATAAAATTCTTAAGGGATTGGACAGGCTAGATGCAGGAAGGTTATTCCTGATGTTTGGGAAAATTAGAACCAGGGGTCACAGTTTAAGGATAAGGTGGAAGTCTTTTAGGACTGAGATGAGAAAAAAAAAATTCTCTCAGAGAGTGGTGAATCTGTGGAATTCTTTGCCACAGGAAGTAGTTGAAGTTGGTTCTTCATCCATATTTGAGAGGGAGTTAGACGGCCCTTGTGGCTAAGGAGATCAGGTATGGGGAAAAGGCAGGTACTGGGTACTGGCGGTGTAGGCTTGAAGGGTCAAATGGCCTACTCCTACACCTAGTTTCTGTTTCTATGTTTTTTGGAAAGGATAAGTTCAGTCAGTTGAAGGCCTTCAAAGGTGAAATTTTGAGAGTGTAGAGTTTGAATGTTCCACTCAGGATTAAAGACAAAGTTAACAGGCAGAGGGAACCCTGGTTTTCAAGGGATATTGGTGATCTGGTTAAGAGGAAGAGAGGGGTGTATAACAGGTATAGGCAACAAGAAGCAAATGAGAGGTCATTTGATGGTGAGAGTCTAGGAGGTTGCAGATCCTAAGAGCTCCCAGACCTAGACCTGAAAACAGCATTAAAAATTTAAAATCCAAGACAAAAATGGGAAAAAATCCTGTCTGAATACAAGAAGAGAATGAGGAAGCTTCAATCAACAAAAAAAACGAAAATACAGTGAGGAAATGGGCAGCTCGACAAGGATCCAAAGCAAGTGGAGGAACCTCATGTCAGGAGTAATGGCGGTGCCAACCCGAGAGCCATTGAGGACGACAGAACCCCCCCCCCCCCCAACCGCAGCATCAACAGGAGTTCCACAGGGAGAGTGGAGGAATGGTCCCGAGCGGCAATAAAAGCCTTGGAGCGGGTGAATGGGAGCAAGGAGGGACAGCTGCCTCTCCTTCGCAGCTCACAGGTTCACGCACCAAGCAGCGGTCTCCTTGATGGCCGGGGTCCACTGGCAGTGTGTTGAATCGGGGAGCGGGAGGCTCAAGTGGAGCCAGCATGAGCTCAGGAATAGTGAGCTTCAACAAGGATGCGGAGGAGGTCGACCGGGATAGTGATCGCGAGAGCAGTTGAGTCGGAGACGAGGGTCAGCGGGGTGAACGCGATGGTGGAAATGGCGGTGGTCAGGTGTGCGAGGGACCCAGCCTTGAGGCCAGGAGAAGCTGGAAGGCTGGGCTGCAACAGAAAAGAGAGGAGGAAGGCCTGGAGCCCTCCTTAAGACTCTGACCCAAATGGAAAATAGGTTGGAGAAGGTAGTGGACAGAAGGGCCAGAGACATGTCAGAAAAATAAGACAGGTTGGAGGGGACCCTGGTGAATATAACAGGCAGAGTGACAGAGGGGGCAGGGGAGTATAGAATTGCCACAATGAGTAAGAAATTAAAGGTCTCCTTTAAGAAAGAAATGAGGTATTGAGGACTTCACAAAACACTGCAATATTGAAATAGTGGGATTAAAAGAAGATTCCAGGGGGGGATTCTTACAGAGTTCCTAACTAAATGGATCTGCAAAGTACTAGGAAAGGATGTGCTGGGAACCCCCATTAAAATAGAAAGAGCCTTTAGAGCCCCAATCCCTAAGCCAGGACTGGGACAAAGACCCTGGTCGATCCTTATAAAGTTAAATTATTTTCAAGATTCTGAGAAAATATTAGGGGCAACAGCAAAAGGGGAAATTCAGAGGAGAGCTCCCTTGGAGTACAGGGAGTCGAAAGTGTTCTTTTATCCAGATATTAGTGCAGCTCTGCTCAATAAGCAGAAAGACTTTGAACCGGTTAAGCAATCGGAAAAGCAAAAGGGCTATGATTGTGTTCTACGTCATCCCACGACCTTGAAAATTATGCTGCCGGGGGAAAGGAAAGTTTTTACAGAAAAGGAGAAAGCATGTCAGTTTACAAATGCCCGTACTAAATGGAGGACCAAGTGGAAAAGAATAAAAGGGTCAACAAAACTTTTATTTTAAATTATTAAATCTGATAGATTGGGAGGACTTGGATTTCTGTTTCATATAAAGAATGGGCTTTTGGCTGTTTTCTGATTTATAAAAAAAACCAATGATAAAAGATGTTATATGTAAGGGTCTGGGGGGTTCTGGGACTGGACGGGTGGAAGGTGCTGAGGGTGAGAATGAAGAGTCACGGTGACCGCATGGTAAGGGGTTTGTGTTTCCTTTTATCATTTGGAGGGGTATAGTTGTGAGTGGGTATGTATGTTGTGGTATTGTGGGCAAATGGATTTGTGGCATCCTCTTTTTTCCCTCACGACCTGTTGCGGCTTGGATGGAGTGGAGCAATGGGCAGGTGGTAAGAGATTGGGTCTGCTGGTATGTGGCGATAGAGATGGAGGGAAATCATTTAGGGAGGAAGCCCTGGTGTAATGGCTAAAAGTGTAAAGTGTGCTACTTTCAATGTTAACGGCTTAAACTGAACGGTGAAATAACCATATAACCATATAACCACTTACAGCACAGAACAGGCCAGTTCGGCCCTACTAGTCCATGCCGTAGCAAATCCCCACCCTCCTAGTCCCACTGACCAGCGCCCAGTCCATACCCCTCTAGTCCCCTCCTATCCATGTAACGGTCCAATCTTTCCTTAAATGTAACCAATGATCCCGCCTCGACCACGTCTGCCGGAAGCTCATTCCACATCCCTCTGCGTCAAGAAATTTCCCCTCATGTTCCCCTTATAATTTTCCCCTTCAATCTTAAACCATGTCCTCTAGTTTGAATCTCCCCCTTTCTTAATTGAAAAAGCCTATCCACATTTACTCTGTCTGTCCCTTTTAAAATCTTAATCACCTCTATCAAGTCCCCTCTCAATCTTCTACGCTCCAGAGAAAAAAGCCCCAGTCCGCACCACCTTTCCCTGGAACTCAGACCCTGAAATCCTGTCAAAATGACAAAGAGTCTTGCCACACATTAAAAAGATGGGGATAGATCTGACCTTCTTTCAAGTGGCACATTTAACTGAGCGGGAGCATCAGAATTTAAAAAGGAGATGGGTGGGTCAGGTCATATCCTCCTTGTTTGGCTCAAAGGCAAATTCTAGTGGGCAGGAGGTTCCAAGAGCAGATGCAGAGGGTGATTACAAACAAAACAGGAAGATTCGTGATGATGTACTGTCAGATATATTCAGAGTCCTGAACCCTAGTGAATGTCTCCTCCCCCAATTATGATGATGGAAAATTTATACAGGACATTTCCTTATGATTGGCAGAGGCAAATGAAAATATGGGGGGGACCTTAACCCATGTCTGGATAAATCCACAAAACTATTAAATAGGACTAGAGTGACAAAAGCCACCCTTGACTGCATGAGAGAGCTGAATTTGATAGATGTGTGGCGGAAAAAGCATCTAAGAGAGAGAGGGATTACTTGTTTTACTCAAAGCAACGTGATTCCTACTCTAGAATAGACTTTTTTCTGGTTTCAGCCCATATAGAGGGTAAGATCATGGAAGCTGAGTACGGGGCAAGGCTTCTCTCAGACCACTCCTCCCTGGTTTTGACTATAGAAATGCCAGATAAAGCAGGACACAGCATACAGGTGGCTTCTTAACACTGTTGTTGAAAAAGCTGGAGTTTTGTAGTTTCATAAGAGCCGAAATAGCTCTGTTTTGTGATACCAACTGCCCCTCAATTACAGATAAATTCCTTTTGTGGGATACCTTTAAGGGATACTTGAGGGGCCAGATAATTTGGTACACAAAGATGGTCAAGAAAAATTATATGAGGGAGGTGGAGGAATTGGAAAAAGACATTACCCAATTAGAGAATGATTTTCAGAAATCAGGCTTAAAGGACCACTATAGAGCTCTTACAAACAAGAAATTGAAGTACAATATTCTTCAGACATATAGTATGGAGAGGGCCCTTACGAGGTTAAGGCAAAAGTATTACGAGTTGGAGGAAAGAGCCCACTAGGTCCTCACCTGGCAGTTAAGGGCAGAACAAGCCTCTAGAACAATCAATGCAATACAAACAGGTTCCAGATCTCGTATAAACCAAAGGAAATTAATGAGACCTTCAGAAAATTTTATGAAGGACTGTATAAATCTGAATTGACTGGGAATTCTAATTGAGTGGATGAGTTTCTGGCCAGATTAGATCTCCCAAACTTAAACCTGGAGGAGCAGGAGTGACTAGACATTCCTCTTACAGAGGAAGAGCTGTGGAAAGCATTGCATGTGCTACAAGCTGGCAAGTCTCCGGGGGAGGACGGATTCCTACCTGAGTTCTTTTGAGAATTTAAGGATTTGCTAATGCCTCTGTATATGGAGGTGAAGGACCAAGCAAAGGAAGCATGGACCCTCCCAGAATCTTTCACAACAGTGATTGTTTTTTTTTAAATTTTTTATTTTTCACACTATAAACCATATTGACCAAGATACATACAGACATTTTTCTTCTTAAATTTATAGTGTCATTTTCTCCCCCTTTTCCCCCCTCCCTTCCCTCCCTCCTTCACTCCCTTTCCCATTTATTTAAAGCTCAAACTATAAGATACATTAAACCCGTTAAACAATGTTGTCACTTAATAAAAATAAACAAGAAATTTTACGGAGTCAGTTCTTTTCATTATCTTCTCCTTCTGTCATTTTAGGTGGTGGAAGTCCATGGTAGGATTTCTCTATTGTGTTTCATGTATGGCTCCCATATTTGTTCAAATATTGTAATGTTATTTCTTAAATTATATGTTATTTTTTCTAATGGAATACATTTATTCATTTCTATATACCATTGTTGTATTCTCAAGTTATCTTCTAATTTCCAGGTTGACATAATACATTTTTTTGCTACAGCTAGGGCTATCATAACAAATCATTTTTGTGCTCCATCCAAATCAAGTCCAAATTCTTTGTTTCTTATATTACTTAGGAGGAAGATCTCTGGGTTTTTTGGTATATTGCTTTTTGTGATTTTATTTAATATCTGGTTTAGATCTTCCCAAAATGTTTTCACTTTCTCACATGTCCAAATTGCATGAATTGTTGTTCACATTTCCTTTTTACAGCGAAAACATCTGTCTGATACTGTTGGGTCCCATTTATTTAACTTTTGAGGTGTAATGTATAGCCTGTGTATCCAGTTATATTGTATCATACGTAACCTCGTGTTTATTGTATTTCTCATAGTTCCTGAGCATAGCTTCTCCCATGTTTCATTCTTTATCTTTATGTTTAGATCTTGTTCCCATCTTTGTTTAGTTTTACCATTTGTTTCCTCGTTCTCCTTTTCTTGCAGTTTGATGTACATGTTTGTTACAAATTTTTTGATTATCATTGTGTCTGTAATCACATATTCAAAATTGCTTCCTTCTGGTAACCTCAGGCTGTTTCCCAATTTGTCCTTCAAGTAGGTTTTCAGTTGGTAGTATGCAAACATTGTATCATGAGTTATATTATATTTATCCTTCATTTATTCAAAGGATAATAATTTATTTCCCGAAAAACAATTTTCTATTCTTTTGATCCCTTTTCTCTCCCATTCTCTAAAGGAAAGGTTATCTATTGTAAAAGGAATTAGCTGATTTTGCGTCAGTATTAGTTTTGGTAATTGGTAATTTGTTTTATTCCTTTCTACATGAATCTTCTTCCAAATGTTGAGCAGATGATGCAATACCGGTGAATTCCTACGTTGTACCAATTTTTCATCCCATTTATATAGTATATGTTCAGGTATCTTCTCCCCTATTTTATCTAGTTCTAATCTGGTCCAATCTGGTTTTTCCCTTGTTTGATAAAAATCTGATAGGTATCTTAATTGTGCGGCTCTATAATAATTTTGAAAGTTTGGTAGTTGTAAGCCTCCTTGTTTATACCATTCTGTTAATTTATCTAGTGCTATCCTCGGTTTCCCCCCTTTCCATAAAAAGTTCCTTATTATTTTCTTTAACTCCTTGAAGAATTTTTCTATTAGGCGTATTGGTAATGACTGAAATAGGTATTGTATCCTTGGGAAAATGTTCATTTTAATACAGTTTATCCTTCCTATCAGTGTTAGTGGTAAGTCTTTCCAATGCTCTAAGTCGTCTTGTAATTTTTTCATTAATGAATGGTAATTGAGTTTATATAGATGGCCGAGGTTTTTATTTATTTGTATAGCTAGGTATCGCATTGCTTGCGTTTGCCATCTAAATGGCGGTTCTTTCTTAAACTTTGAGAAATCCGCATTATTCATTGGCATTGCTTCACTTTTATTTGCGTTGATCTTGTACCCCGACACTTCTCCATATTCCTTCAATTTCCTATGTAATTCTTTTATTGATATTTCTGGTTCTGTTAAGTATATTATAACATCATCTGCAAATAGACTGATTTTATATTCCTTCTCTTTTATTTTTATCCCTTTTATTTTATTTTCTGTTCTTATCAGTTCTGCTAGTGGTTCTATAGCTAACGCGAACAGCGAGAGAGATAGTGGACATCCCTGTCTTGTTGATGTGCTTAATTAAATTGTTTTGATATATATCCAATTACTGTCACTTTTGCCAATGGCCCCTTATATAATGCTTTAATCCAATTAATATATTTCTCTGGTAAGCTGAATTTTTGTAGTACTTTGAATAAATAATTCCATTCTACTCTGTCAAAGGCCTTCTCTGCGTCTAAAGCAACCGCTACTGTTGGAGTTTTATTTCCTTCTACTGCATGAATTAAGTTAATAAATTTACAGATATTGTCTGTTGTTCGTCTTTTTTAAATAAATCCAGTTTGGTCTAGATTTACTATTTTTGGTACATAGTCGGCTAATCTGTTTGCTAATAGTTTAGCTATTATCTTATAATCTGTATTAAGTAAAGATATTGGTCTATATGACGCTGGTGCAAGTGGATCTTTCCCTGTCTTTGGTATTACTGTAATTATTGCTATTTTGCATGAATCTGGTATGCTTTGTGCTTTATCAATCTGGTTGATTACTTCCAGAAGGGGAGGAATTAATAAGTCTTTAAATGTTTTATAGAATTCTATTGGGATTCCATCCTATCCTGGTGTTTTATTGTTCGGTAGTTTTTTTATTATCTCCTGTAATTCTTCTATTTCAAATGGTTTTATTAATTTATTTTGTTTGTCTGTTTGTAATTTCGGTAGTCAATTCTAGTTAGAAATTCATCTATTTTGTCTTCTTTCCCTTCGTTTTCAGTTTGATATAGTTGCTCGTAGAATTCCCTGAAGTTTTCATTGATCTCCGTTGGATTATATGTAATTTGCTTGTCCTTTTTCCTCAATGCCAATACCATTCTTTTAGTTTGTTCTGTCTTAAGCTGCCATGCTAGAATTTTGTGCTTTTTTTCTCCTAGTTCATAATATATCTGTTTTGTCTTCATTATGTTCTTCTCCACCTTATATGTTTGTAGTGTTTCATATTTAATTTTTTTATCTGCCAATTCTCTTCTTTTAGTTGTATCTTCCTTTATTGCTAATTCTTTTTCTATATTTACTATTTCCCTTTCCAACTGTTCTGTTTCCCGATTGTAGTCCTTCTTCATCTTAGTTACATAACATATTATTTGCCCTCTGATGAATGCTTTCATTGTGTCCCATAGTATAAACTTATCATACTTTGTTTATCTTTCCTTTCCATTTCCTCATCACCACCTTCCCTTCTTATCCATTTCTGCTTTCTTTTTTTGAACACATTATAAGACAACATTTCTAAAACATAAAATATTTCCACTATTCTCATATCTAAAATTCCTTTAACTCCAATAGTCCCTCCCCTTCCTGAGTTGCCCTTTGTCCCTTGTCAGGCAACCACATCTCCCCTCTCCATTTGGATTTGCGAATTCACTCGCAAGCATCAACTGATTTCGCAGTGACTGTAAATCTTCCCCACTCAGCCCCCCCCCCAGAAAAGATTTTAATTTTCATATATAACAAAGGTCATTCTCTTAATTCCCTCCTTACTTCCTTTCTTCCCTTTCTTTCCCTTCTTAGTTCTTACCTATACTCCATTTTTATATATATACATACACACATATACATATATATATATACCTACATACACATATACATATAGTTTGTTGTCATTTTTGTTCTGGTTACATCTCTTCATCTCTCTGTCTGTTTTGTAGTTGTTCTGCAAATTTTCGTGCTTCTTCCGGATCCGAGAATAGTCTGTTTTGCTGCCCTGGAATAACTATTTTAAGTACTGCTGGGTATTGTAACATAAATTTATAACCTTTTTTCCATAGGGTCGTTTTTGCTGCATTAAACTCCTTCCTCTTATTCAGGAGTTCAAAACTTATATCTGGTTAGAAAAAAATTTTTTGACCCTCGTATTCCAGCGGTTTTTTGTCTTCTCTTATTTTCTTCATTGCCTTCTCCAATATATTTTCTCTTGTTGTATATCTTAGGAATTTTACTAGAATGGATCTTGGTTTTTGTTGTGATTGTGGTTTAGGGGCTAATGTTTTGTGTGCCCTTTCTATTTCCATTTCTTCCTGTAATTCTGGTCTTCCTAGGACCCTGGGGATCCATTCTTTTATAAATTCTTTCATATTTTTGCCACCTTCATCTTCCTTAAGGCCCACTATCTTTATATTGTTTCTTCTATTATAATTTTCCATTATATCTATCTTCTGAGCTAACAGCTCTTGTGTCTCTAACTTTTTTATCAGATTCTTCTAATTTCTTTTTTAAGTCCTCTACTTCCATTTCTATGGCTGTTTCTCGTTCTTCCACCTTGTCCACTCTTTTTCCTATATCTGACATGATCATCTCTAATCTATTCACTTTTTCTTCTGTACTTTTTATTCTTCTTTTTATTTCACTGAATTCTTGTGACTGCCAATCTCTTACTGTTTCCATATATTCTTTAAAAAAAATATATCCATGTACTTGCCCTTCCCTTCATCTTCCATTTCTCTGTGTTCTTCCTCCTCTTCTTCTGAGTCCACTCCAGGATCTGTGTCCTTTACCTCTGTCTCTTCTGGTTTTCTTGTTGGGTTGTTTGTTTTATTTTGTTGGGTATTTTTGGTCTTCTTATTTTTATTAGAAGTGTCTTGATGTTGGTCTTCTTCTTCTGGGTTGGTCATCTGTAATTTAAAGAGGGGATCAAATACCTAGGTGTTAATATTGATGGCAACTTGAACAATTTATACAAGTTCAATTATGCCCCCTTGCTGGAGAGAGTCAAAGAGTATTTAAATAGATGGATGTCCCTGCCCATAACATTAATGGCCAGGATTAACTGCATCAAAATGAATGTGTTTCCTAGATTCCAGTATCTTTTCCAGATATTGCCTGTGCCATTACCCCGGGGTTTCTTCAAACAGCTGCTACACAAGGTCAGAATGTTTCTCTGGAATGGTAAGGTGGCAAGGGTCTCTATGGAAAAATTAATATGGGACAACAGTCTAGGCGGATTGAGGATGCCAGACTTTAAAAAAAAAAATTATTGGGCAGCCTAGTCAAGATACATCGCCTCTCTCTTCCAGGGAGGACGTGCACCATCCTGGGCACAAATTGATCTGCACCTGGTGGGTGAGAGGATGGCAGATGACTTTATTTGTAAATAGGATGCTAAATTGGTGTCAGAAAAGAAGGGCAGCCCATATTAAAACAAGTGATTAATATCTGGAACAAAATTAACCAATATTTGAACATCAAAGTGGGACTGTCCCACTTAGCATTGCACTTACCAAAAAGAATAAAGAAAACCAGGCAGGTTTTGTGCAGGAGAGGCAAGCAGCTAATAACATTGGCAAACTGAGTATAATACACCTGGCACAATTTAGAAATGAGAAGGGATTGGCTGTTTCTTTGGATGCAGAGAAGGCTTTTAATAGACTGGAGTGGGAATTTTTATTTAAAGTGCTGAAGAAGGTGGGGTTAGGGCCAAATTGGATTAGGACACTAGACTATGTGCCCTATACTAAACGCCACTGACTTCTAATAAATTAATACCATTAACAGTAGGTAACAAGATCCTGGACACCTGGCACCATAATGGCATCAGGTGCATAGAGGACTGTTATGAGCAGGGGCAATAATGTCATTTGAGCAACTCAAAAATAAATATCATTTGTCAAATCAGACATTCCACTGCTATCTTCAAATAAGATCTTTTTTATGGGACATATTGGGTCCAAGTATGGGAGTGTAAAGAAATTCATTTTTGCAATGTATTTCCTGCTCAAATCAGATGGACCCAAACCAGGCCTCCACAGATCGAGAGAAAAATGGGAGTCGGTCTTGGGTATTGTAATTGATGAGGAATGTTGGTCCGATTCATGCCAGGACAGCATGGCCACGGTCATCAATGCAAGGTACAGGTTGGTGCAGTATAATTTCTTGCACCAGCTGTATCTAATGCTGCAGAAAATAAACAGGTCAAAACCAGAACTCTCGGACTAATGTTTCAGATGGGGACTGGGACATTCGTGCACACAATCTGGTTATGTTCCAAGGTGAGGCCCTTTTGGGAAGAACTAGGCCAAGTCCCAGAGAAAATCATAGGTAAACAATTCCCACAGGAACCAGAGTTGTTCCTGCTGGGAAACATAATGAACATAAGGCTTACAATGAAGCTGTCCAAATTTCAAATCCAATTTGTGTTAATCACATTGGCAGTGGCCAGGAAGTGCATTGCAGCGACTTGGAAGTCCCACTCTAGTCTTAGTATCGAGCGATGAAAAATGGAAATGCAGAGCTGTTCTCCCCTGGAGAAAATAACAACCTGAGAAACAAATATAGTACCTTTCGTAATATCTGGTAGCCATACATGCACTACATAGGCGCATGGCGGTGATTGGTTTCCCCGTTCCTTGCCGCAACTTCCTCTCTCTCGCATTGATCTTGATCAAGTAAAGTCAGGAATGAATATCGGGCCAGAGGCTGCCCATTGAGCTGTGACAGTCCTTGTCCCTTATTATTTATTTTCCTAGTGTTAAAGTTTTGTTGTTGTTGATTGAAGTTTGAGTGAGTAGACTTGTTTTATATGTGGGAGGGAATGGGTTTGGTAGAGACACAGGCTTGTATATATAGTCATAAAGAAAATGAATATGTGTATATTTGAATGTTAACTGCCATTGTTGGCAGGACTCTGTATATGGCTGTACAAGCTTGTGTGAAAATATAAATAAAATATTTTTAAAAAAAGAAGCAAATGAGGTACTAGAAGAGTATAGAAAATGTAAGAAAATATTTAAGAAGGAAATCAGGAAGGCTAAAAGACATGCGGTTGCTTTGGCAGACAATGTGAGGATAAATCCAAAGGGTTTCTACAAGCATGTTAAAAGTAAAGGATAGTAAGGGACAAAATTGGTCCAGTAGAAGATCAGAGTGGCCATCTATATATGGAGCCTAACGAGATGGGGGAGATCTTGAACAGTTTTTTTGCATCAGTATATCAGTATGTACTCAGGAATTTAGCAGGAGGAAAGGGAAACAAGCTGTAGTGTCATGGAACATGTAAAAATTAAAGAGGAGGAGGTGCTTGCTGCCTTACAGTGAATAAAGGTAGATAAATCGCCCAGGCCTGACATGATATTCCCCAGATCTTGAGGGAGACTAGTGTAGAAATTGCAGGGGCCCTGGCAGAAATATTTAAAATGTCCTTAGCCATGGGTGAGGTGCCATAGGATTGGAGGGTAGCTCATGTGGTTCTGTTGTTTAAAAAAGGCTCCAGTAAGTCGATAGTAGATATGTTATTGGAGGGTGTTCTGAGAGATCAGATATGCAAGTATTTGAACAGCCAAGGGCTGATTAATGATAGTCAGCATGGATTTGGATTTGAATGTAGTAGGTCGAATTTAACAAATCTTGTAGAGTTTTTCAAGGAAGTTACCAAGAAAATAGATGAAGAAAAAGCTGTGGATGTTGTCTATTTGGGCTTTAGTAAGGCCTTTGACAAGGTCTCACATGGGAAATTAGTTCAGAAGGTTCAAACATTAGGTGTCCATGGAGAGGTTGTAAACTGGATTTGAAATTGAGTGAATGGGAGAAGACAGAGAATGGTAGTGGATGTTAACTTCTCAGACTAGAGGCCAGTGACTAGTGGTGTGCCTCAGAGATCGATGCTGGGGATTGTTGTTTGTTGTCTATATCAATGATCTGGATGATAATGTGGTAAATTGGATCAGCAAGTTTGCTGATGGCACTAAGATTGGAGGTGTTGTGGACAGCGAGGAAGGTTTTCAAAGCTTGTAGAGGGATCTGGACCAGCATCTGGTGTTGCATTTTGGGAGGGAAAACCAAGGTAGGACATACATGGTTAATGGTCGGGCACTGAGGAATGCAGAGGAACAAAGGGATCTGGGAATACAGATACATAATTCCCTGAAAGTGGCATCACAGGTAGACAGGGTTGTAAAGAATGCTTTTGGCATCTTGGCCTTCATAAATCAAAGTATTGAGTATAGGAGTTGGGATGTTACAGTGAGGTTGTATAAGACATTTGAAGTTTTGTGCGCAGTTATGATCGCCTAACTACAGGAAAGATATCAGTAAGATTGAAAAAGTGCAGATTTATCAGGATATTGCCGGGTCTTCAGGAGTTGAGTTACAGGGAAAGATTAAACAGGTTAGGATTTTATTCCTTGGAACATAGGAGAATGAGGGGAGATTTGATAGAGGATAACAAAATTATGATGGGTATAGACAGACTAAATGTGAGTAGGCTCTTTCCACAGATTAAGAGAAATAAATACAAGAGGACATGGCTTTAGGGTGAAAGGTTTTGGGGAATATTAAGGGGACTTCTTCACTCAGAGACTGCTGGGAGTGCGGAACGAGCTGCCATCTGACTTGGTAAATATGGGCTCACTCTTAAGTTTTAAGAATAAATTAGATAGATACATGGATGGGAGAGGTCTAGAGGGTTATGGAATGGGTGCAGGTCAATGGGACTAACAGAGTAATGTTTCAGCACAGATTCTGTCCTGTTCTATGGAAGAGGTTATTTGAAACTGTAGAATTCAATGTTCATATCAGAATGAGAATTTATTGTCCTAAACAAGTCATGAAGTTCAGTGTTTTGCGGCAGCATCTGATTGAAAACATTCATATTATAACCATCTTACAACATAACTGTAAAAAAAAGTAAAAATAACTGCATGGAAAGTGAGGCCGTGTCTATGGTTCATTGGTTTTTCAGGAATCTGAAGGCATTGGGGAGGAAGCTGTCCTTGTCCATTGAGTGCTCGTCTTTAGGCTCCTGTACCTTTTTCCCAATGGTAGCAGAGTGAAGAGGTGTGGCCTGGGTGGTGGGGTCTTTGAGGATAGAGGCTTCTTTTTTAAGACACCGCCTCATGTAGACGTCCTTCAAGGAGTGAACTCTGGTACCTGTGATGTTGCAGGCTGAGATAATGACCCTCTGGAGTTTATTCTTGTCCTGAATATTGGCAACTTCATACCAGGCAGTGATACAACCAGCCAGAATGCTCTCTACGGTCCACCTGTAGAAGTTTACAAGAGTCTTCAATGACGAACTGAATCTCCTCAGACACCTCACAAAGTGTAGCTGCTGGTGATGGCATCAAAATGGAGGCTCCAGGACAGGACCTTGGAGATGTTGACACCCAGGAATTTGAAGTTCTTGACCCTCTCCACTACTGCGGCCTCAAAGAAGACTGGAACATGTTCCCCTTCCTCCTGAAGTCCACAATCATCTCCTTGGTGTTGCTGATGTTGAGCGCAAGGTTGTTGTTGTTACTCCATTCAACGAGCTGATCTTTCTCCCTCCTGTACGCTTCCGCATTCCCATCTGTGATTCTGCCAACAACTGTGGTGTCATCGGCAAACTTGTAGATGCCATTGGAATTGTGTCTGGCCGCACAGTTGTGGGTGTATAACGAGTAGAGCAGTGGGCTAAGCACGCATCCTTGAGCTACGCCTGTATTGATAACCAGTGAGGAGGAGATGTTGTTTCCAATTCAGACTGACTGTAGTCTTCTGATAAGAAAGTCAAGGATCCACTTGAGACCAAGAGTTTGTAGCTTCTTAACCAGCACTGAGGGAATAATTGTATTGAAAACCAAACTGTAGTCGATAAAGAGCAGCCATATGTATGAATTGCTGGTTTTCAAGGTGATCCAGAACTGAGTGGAGAGCCAGTGATGTTGCATCTGCTGTGGAGCGATTGTGATGACAGGCTGAATCGTAGTGGGTGCAGATCTTTACTTAGGTACGTCTTAAGTCTGGCCATGACCAGCTTGTCAAAAGCATTTCATCCCAGTAGAAGTTAGTGCTACTGGGTGGTAGTCGTTGAGGCAACTTGCACTACTCTTCTTGGTACCGGGATGATTGATGCCCTTTTGAAGCAGGTGGGAACCTGTGACTGCTGTAATTAGAGGTTGAAAATGTCCGTGAACACTCCAGACAGAACTTGAGGACGTGCTTGAGTGAGTGACTAAATGAACCTTGGGTTTTTTTTCTTGGAAGAAATATGTATGGCAATAAATTCATCATCATTGAACTATGAACTCATGCTCGACTTGTGGTTATCTGATTCAGGCAAGAGTGGCCATTGGCTAAAGACAAAGCCTTCTTAATAAATTGAGCCATACAGAAAGATGATGATCAGTGAATTGATTCCTGTGAATTGACAAATTGATATTAAAATATTATCTCGTCATTCCTGTCCAGGGAGTGAAAAATATGGCGAAGGTTGCAACTCTGACCATTATTTGTCTGTCCCACTCTTACCATTGGGAAGTATATTTGCGTAGGCTTTGGGTGTGGAACGATTTTGTTTGAAAGCAAAACTCTTTGTACTTGAATAGTCATTCTTTATTGAGGAGTCAATAGTGGAAAAGGTGAAAAACATCAGATTCCTGGGTGTTAACATTTCTGAAGATATACTGGGGCCTCCATGTCAATGCAGTCATAAAAAGTCAAGTTTATTGTCATCTGATTGCACAAGTACAACCCATCAAAATCCAAAGAAGATTTGCCAGTGGCTATACTTTGTGAAGAGTCTGAGGAGATTTGGTATGTCACCAAAGACTCTTCCAAATTTCTACAGGTGTATGGAGGAGAGCGTTCTAACTGGTTGCATCACTCTGGTATGGAGGAGCCAATGCACAGGACAGGAAAAGTCTACAGAGGGTTGTGAACTCCACAGCGCCATCACGGGCATCAGTCTTCACTCCATTTAGGGCATCTACAAGAGGTGGTGTCTCAAGATATCAGCCTCTATCTTCAAAGACCTCCACCACCCAGGCCAGGCCCTCTTCACACGCCAACCATCAGGAAGGAGATACAGGAACTTGAAGACGAACACCCAACGGTTCAAAAACAGCTTCTTCCCCTCCGCCATAAGATTTCTGAATGGACAATGAACCCCAGACTCTATCTCACTTTTTCTCTTCTTTTGCACTAATTTATTCTTTAAATGTAATTTAGAGTAATTATTGGACCTGTGAAGCTGCTGCATGCAGCAAATTTCTTGACACACGTTCATGACAATAAATTCTGATTCTGATTTATATGGTACCTGGACTATAACTGCCTGGTACTGAGGATTGCTTGTATCTTCCATTCAGAAGACTAGCAGGGTGTAAATTAGGAATGCAACAAATATTTTTACAATCCTTATAATTCAAGCCAATCTGTAAAGATGCCAGTGAATGGACACCAGTCTGTTATGGTTTAGTGTGGGATACTCTCATCTCTGAGTCAGAAGATTGTCAGATTGTCAGATTGTCCCATGTAATACTGAGAGAAAGCAGTGCTTCTTTAAGTGCATTTCTTTAATGCTCTCTTGGGTTGAGGCAAATTGCATCTTGATAGATTTATTTCCATGGCACTCTTTTGAAGAACACAGGAATTTTCCTGCATATCCTGAGAAAAAAAATAAAAGGGCAGCCTATTTTCTAAATTGGGAGAAAGTTGCAAAGGGTCCTGAGGATCATTGTGTAGGACAGCCGAAAGGTGAACTTGCAGGCTGAGTCGATGGTGAGGAAGGCAAATGCAATGCTGGCATTCATTTCAAAAGGAATAGAATACAAAAGCAGAGATGTGATATTGACACATTTACAAAGTATTGTGAGCAATTTTGGGCTCCTCATTTAAGACATGATGTGCTGACATTAGAGAGGATTTTTTTTTTATTTTTTTTTATTTTTCACACCATAAACCACACTGACCAAGATACATACATTTTCCTTTTCAAATATATACAGTGCCATTTTCTACCCCCCCCCTCCCATCCCACCCTCCCTACCTCCCCCCATTCATTTAAAGTACCAAATCTAAGACACATTAAACCAGTCAAACAATGTTGTCATTCAATAAAAATAAACAAGAAATTCCACTGAGTCAATTCTTTTCATTTCCTTCTCCTTTCGTTAATTTAGGTGGTAGATGTCCCCGGTAGGTTTTCTCTATTGTGTTTCATGTAAGGCTCCCATATTTGTTCAAATATTTCAATATTATTTCTCAAATTATATGTTATTTTTTCTAATGGAATACATTTATTCATTTCTACATACCATTGTTGTATTCTCAAATTATCTTCCAATTTCCAGGTTGACATAATACATTTTTTTGCTACGGCTAGAGCTATCTTAACAAATCTTTTTTGTGCATCCTCCAAATCAATTCCAAATTCTTTATTTTTTATGTTACTTAGGAGGAAGATCTCTAGGTTTTTTGGTATATTGTTTTCTGTAATTTTATTTAATATCTGGTTTAGATCTTCCCAAAATTTTTCTACTTTCTCACATGTCCAGATTGCATGAATTGTTGTTCCCATTTCTTTTTTACAATGAAAACATCTGTAAGATACTGTTGGGTCCCATTTATTTAACTTTTGAGGTGTAATGTATAGCCTGTGTATCCAGTTATATTATATCATACGTAACCTCGTATTTATTGTATTTCTCATCATTCCAGAGCATAACTTCTCCCATGTTTCCTTCTTTATCTTTATATTTAAATCTTGTTCCCATTTTTGTTTAGTTTTACCATTTGTTTCCTCATTCTCCTTTTCTTGCAGTTTAATATACATATTTGTTATAAATCTTTTGATTGTCATTGTATCTGTAATCACATATTCAAAGTTACTTCCCTCTGGTAACCTCAGACTACTTTCTAATTTGTCCTTCAAGTAGGATCTCAATTGGTAATATGCCAACACTGTATCTTGAGTTATATTATATTTATCCTTCATTTGTTCAAAGGATAATAATCTATTTCCTGAAAAACAATTTTCTATTCTTTTGATCCCTTTTTTCTCCCATTCTCTAAAGGAAAGGTTATCTATTGTAAAATGGAGTAACTGATTTTGTGTCATTATTAGTTTTGGTAATTGGTAATTTGTTTTATTCCTTTCTACATGAATCTTCTTCCAAATATTGAGCAGATGATGTAATACTGGAGAACTCCTACGTTGTACCAATTTTTCATCCCATTTATATAATCTGTGTTCAGGTATCTTTTCCCCTATTTTATCTAGTTCTAATCTAGTCCAATCTGGCTTTTCCCTTGTTTGATAAAAATCTGATAGGTATCTTAATTGTGCGGCTCTATAATAATTTTTAAAGTTTGGCAGTTGGAAGCCTCCTTGTTTATACCATTCTGTTAATTTATCTAGTGCTATCCTCGGTTTCCCCCCTTTCCATAAAAATGTCCTTATTATTTTCTTTAACTCCTTGAAGAATTTCTCTGACAAGTGTATTGGCAATGCCTGAAATAGGTATAGTATCCTTGGGAAAATGTTCATTTTAATACAGTTTATCCTTCCTATTAGTGTTAGGGGTAAATCTTTCCAATGCTCTAAATCGTCCTGTAATTTTTTCATTAGTGGATAATAATTGAGTTTATATAGATGGCCGAGATTTTTATTTGTTTGTATACCTAGGTATCTTATTGCTTGCATTTGCCATCAGAATGGTGATTCCTTCATAAATTTTGAGAAATCCGCATTATTCATTGGCATTGCTTCACTTTTATTTACGTTAATCTTGTAACCCGACACTTCTCCATATTCCTTCAATTTCTTATATAATTCTTTTATTGATAGTTCTGGTTCTGTTAAGTATACTATAACATCGTCCGCAAATAAACTGATTTTATATTCCTTGTCTTTTATTTTTTATCCCTTTTATATTATTTTCTGTTCTTATCAATTCTGCTAGTGGTTCTATAGCTAACGCGAACAATAAGGGTGATAGTGGGCATCCCTGCCTTGTTGATCTGCTTAAATTAAATTGCTTTGATATATATCCATTTACTGTCACTTTTGCCAATGGCCCCTTATATAATGCTTTAATCCAATTAATATACTTCTTTGATAAACTGAATTTTTGCAATACTTTGAATAAATAATTCCATTCTACTCTGTCAAAGGTCTTCTCTGCATCTAAAGCAACTACTACTGTTGGCGCTTTACTCCCTTCGACTGCATGAATTAAGTTAATAAATTTACAAATATTGTCTGTTGTTCGTCTTTTTTTAATAAATCCAGTTTGGTCTAGATTTACCATTTTAAGTACATAATCTGCTAATCTGTTTGCTAATAGCTTAGCTATTATCTTATAATCTGTGTTAAGTAATGATATTGGTCTATATGACGCTGGTGCGAGTGGATCTTTCCCTTGCTTTGGTATTACTGTAATTATTGCTGTTTTACATGAATCTGGTAAGCTTTGTGTTTTGTCAATCTGGTTGATTACTTCCAGGAGGGGAGGAATTAATAAATCTTTAAATGTTTTATAGAATTCTATTGGGAATCCATCCTCTCCTGGTGTTTTATTATTTGGTAGTTTTTTTTATTATCTCTTGTATTTTACTATTTCAAATGGTTCTGTTAATTTATTTTGTACCTCTATTTGTAATTTTGGTAGTTCAATTTTAGTTAAAAATTCATCTATTTTCCCTTCTTTCCCTTCGTTTTCAGTTTGGTATAATTGTTCATAGAATCCTCTAAAGTTTTCCTTAATTTCTTTTGGATTATATGTAATTTGTTTGTCTTTTTTCCTTGATGCCAATACCATTTTCTTAGCTTGTTCTGTCTTAAGCTGCCATGCTAGAATTTTATGCGTTTTTTCCCCTAGTTCATAATATTTCTGTTTTGTCTTCATTATGTTCTTCTCCACCTTATATGTTTGTCGTGTTTCATATTTTATTTTTTTATCTGCCAATTCTCTTCTTTTAGTTGTATCTTCCTTCATTGCTAATCCTTTTTCTATATTTACTATTTCCCTTTCCAACTGCTCTGTTTCCTGATTGTAGTCCTTCTTCATCTTGGTCACGTAACTTATTATTTGCCCTCAAATAAACGCTTTCATTGCATCCCATAGTATAAACTTATCTTTCACTGATTCCGTGTTTATTTCAAAATACATTTTAATTTGTCTTTCTATGAATTCTCTAAAATCCTGCCTTTTAAGTAGCATGGAGTTTAATCTCCGTCTATACATTCTTGGAGGGATGTCCTCTAACTCTATTGTCAATATCAAGGGTGAATGGTCCGATAATATTCTAGCTTTATATTCTGTTTTTCTCACTCTATCTTGCATACGAGCTGATAACAGAAATAGGTCTATTCTTGAGTATGTTTTATGTCTACCCGAATAATATGAATATTCCTTTTCCTTTGGGTGTTGTTTCCTCCATATATCCAAAAGTTGCATTTCTTCCATCGATTTAATTATAAATTTGGTTACTTTGTTCTTTCTGTTAATTTTTTTCCCAGTTTTATCCATATTTGAATCCAAATTAAGGTTGAAATCCCCTCCTATTAATATGTTCCCTTGCGTATCTGCTATCTTCAAAAAAATATCTTGCATAAACTTTTGATCTTCTTCGTTAGGTGAATATACATTGAGTAGATTCCAAAACTCCGAATATATTTTACATTTTATCATTACATATCTCCCTGCTGGATCTATTATTTGCTCTTCTATTTTAATTGGTATATTTTACTGATTAATATAGCTACTCCTCTTGCTTTTGAATTATACGACGCTGCTGTTACATGTCCTACCCAATCTCTCTTTAATTTCTTGTGCTCCAATTCAGTTAAATG
Organism: Narcine bancroftii; assembly: GCF_036971445.1. Lineage (NCBI taxonomy): Eukaryota > Metazoa > Chordata > Chondrichthyes > Torpediniformes > Narcinidae > Narcine > Narcine bancroftii. The sequence continues at coordinate 212,672,648 of NC_091475.1, forward strand.
TGTTTCTTGCACAAATGCTATATCAATTTTTTCTTTTTTCAGTGAATTTAGCAGTTTCTTCCTTTTGATTTGGTTATGTATTCCGTTAATATTTAAAGTCATATAGTTCAACGTAGCCATTTCATACTTTGTTTATCTTCCCTTTCTGTTTCTCCATCATCACCTTTCCTTCTTATCCATTTCAGCTTTCTTGTTTTGAACACTTTATAAGACAACATTTCTAAAACATCAAACATTTTCCTTATTCTCCTCTTTAAAACTTCTTTAACCCCATTCTCCCCTCCCCCTCCAGAGTTGTCCTTTATCCCTTGCCGGGCAACCACATCTCCCCTCTCCATTTGGATTTGCGAATTCACTCGCAAGCGTCAACTGATTTTGCAGTGACCATAACTCCTCCCCACCCAGCCCCCCCGGAAAAGATTTCAATTTTCATATGTAACAAAGGTCACTCTTTTAATTTCCTCCTTATTCCCTCTATTCCCTTTCCCTTCCTTGTTAATTCTTATCTATACTCTATATATTTTCCTCTAAATACGGATACATTCATGTATACACACACATACATACACATCTATATATATATACACATATACCCATATACACACATACATATAGTTCGTGGTCATATTTACTCTCATTACATGTCTTCATCTCTCTGCTTGTTTTGTAGTTGTTCTGCAAATTTTTGTGCTTCCTCTGGATCTGAGAATGGTCTGTTTTGTTGCCCTGGAATAACTATTTTAAGTACTGCTGGGTACTTTAACATAAATTTATATCCTTTTTTCCATAAGATCGTTTTCGCTGTATTGAACTCCTTCCTCTTCTTCAGGAGTTCAAAACTTATGTCTGGATAGAAAAATTTTTTTTGACCTTTATATTCCAGTGGCTTTTTGTCTTCTCTTACTTTCTTCATTGCTTTCTCCAATATATTTTCTCTTGTTGTATATCTTAAGAATTTTACTAAAATGGATCTTGGTTTTTGCTGCGGTTGTGGTTTCGGGGCTAATGTTCTATGTGCCCTCTCTATTTCCATTTCTTCCTGTAATTCTGGTCTTCCTAGGACCCTGGGGATCCAATCTTTTATAAATTCTCTCATATTCTTGCCTTCTTCATCTTCCTTAAGGCCCACTATCTTTATATTATTTCTTCTATTATTGTTTTCTATTATATCTATCTTCTGAGCTAACAGCTCATGTTCCTCTTTAACTTTTTTATTAGATTCTTCTAATTTCTCTTTTAAGTCTTTTACTTCCATTTCTACAATTGTTTCTCGTTCTTCCACATTATCCACTCTTTTTCCTATCTCTGATATGACCATTTCTATTTTATTCATTTTTTCTTCTGCACTCTTAATTCTTCTTTTTATCTCATCAAATTCTTGTAATTGCCATTCTTTCACTGATTCCATATATTCTTTAAGAAAAGCTACATCCATTGTCTTGCCTTTCTCTTCTTCTTCCACTTCTTTCTGTTCTTCTTCTTCTTCTTCCTCTGGGTTGACCATCTGTTGTTTCCTTGTTTTCTTTTTACCCTCTTCTTTCTTGTTCTCGTTATTGTCTGTGTTCTGCACCTGCTGCTGTGTTGCAGGTGTCTCTCTCAGGTGTGGAGATCGACTCCGCAGCTGTTCCCCCCTCCCGTCAGTGAGTTTTATTTCATGCACGGTTGCGCACTTTTACTTGGCTCTGCGAGCCATTTTTGTAGTCCCGAGCCCGGGACCTCCACTGACCTGTGGGAGCGGGCTTCTCTCTCCGCGGCGGGCCTCCTCGGACAGGTAAGGCCTTCACCTTCTTCTTCCGACATTCTTTCATCTTCTCTTCTTCCCGATGTTTTCGACTTTTCTCTCTTCGCTGCCATTTTCTTCTCACCTTTATTTTTACTTTTTTTTAATTTTTACTCTTGTACCTTTGTGTTTTGTGCGTTTTTTTTCAACTTTTCCGGAGAGGGCTGGACTTCCCTGACCGGCCACTACTCCATCACGTGACTCCTCCATTAGAGAGGATTCAGAGGAAGTTCACAAAGATGAATCCAAGAATGAAAGGGTTATCACATGAGGAGCAGTTGACAGTTCCTGCCTGTACTCATTGGAATTTAGGAGAATGAGGGGGGGGGTTTCATTGAAATATTTCGAATGTTGGAAGGCATGGACAGAATAGATGGAGAAGGTTGTATCCCATGGTGAGGGACTCTAGAACAAGAGGGTACAACTTCAGGATAGAAGGGCATCTGCTTAGAACACAGATTCTTGGGAATTTCTTTGGCCAGAGGGTGGTGAATTTGTGGAATTCGTTGCCATGGGCGGATATGGAAGTCAGATCATTGGGTATATTTAAGATAGAGATTGATAGATTCGTGATTAGCCAGGGCATCAAAAGTTAGGGAGAAGGCCAGGCAGGGAGGCTGAGTGGGGAAATGGTTCAGCTCGTAATTAAATGGTGGGGCAGACTCGATGGGCTGAATAGCTTATTTCTTCTTCTATGTCTTATGGTCTAATATTAATTCCTCATCCAGCACTGTTACAAATCACTGCATTCAGATTATTGGGAGGAACATCAAAAAAATCTAAATGCTGGAAACCTGGAATAAATCCGAAAATCCCGGAAAAAAACAGCATTTGAGGCAGCATCCACGGAAAGGATAGCAGCTGTGATGAAGGGTTCTGATTTCTCCTGCCATAGAAGCTACCTGACCTCCTGAGTTAGAACTGAACATTACAGCATGGTGCAGGACCTTCAGCCCACAATGTTGTGCTGAACCATGGAAACCCAATCCACAAAAATTTTATCCTTCCTTACCTCACACATACAACCTATTATTTTTCCTATATCCATGTGCCTGTTGGTGTCTTTTGAATGTCCCTATTGTACCAGCCTCCACCACCACCACCACCACTGTCAATACATTCGGACGGTATAATACAGGCTGTATGAGGCACCTGGAATTTTCTGTTGATGGTGAATCTGTCTGCCAGGTGTTTTATTACATGCCAATAAAGAAATCTTGACATTCCAGCACCCAATCTCTGTGTGAAGAGCATGTCTCCCCTAAACCTTCCCCCACTCACCTTAAACTGTTGTCCTCTCATATTTACTACTGTTGTCCCAGGAAAAAGGCACTGGCTGTCCACCCTCTCTCAGCCCCTCATAATCTAATATAGCTTTTTCACCATTTTCTAATTTTGCCTTATGTTTTCTGCATTCCTACAGTGACTATGCACCAAAAGTACTTAATTGGCTCTACAGTCCTCAAGACATTCTAAAGAAGATATATAAGATGCTGTAGAAACGTAAACCCTTCATCTTTGTTTTTCACCGATGGCTTTTGAGGGGCAGTATAAACTAGATGATGGCACAAATGTTGTAATGGACTGTTTTCCTATAAGGAAGATCTTCAAGGGCGGTTACCAGAGTAAGTGCTTCCTTTTTATATTATCCATCAGGGGCCACTGTGACTTTTACAAAGATGTTTCTGTCCTGTTCTTTCTATTGGCTCCCATTCCCTTTCCAAAATCCATTCCTGACCCTCTATACAATTCCTACCTGCAACATCATGATTAAACATTGTCTTAGAATTTTATAGCTTAGATATTGGCCTAACTTGTCCAAGTTGTTTATCCAAGGTTGTCCCATTTGCCCCAGATCCCTCTAAATCTTTTCTATTTACGCACCTATCTCATTGCCTTTTAAACATTTCAATTGTATTCACCTGAACCACTTCCTCTGGCTTTATACATCCATCACCCTCTGTGTGAAGAAGATGCCCCTCAGATCTCTTTTAAATCTTTCCCCTTTCACCTTAAATCTGTGCCCTCTTCCCTACATTGGGAATCATCTTGGGCCACACTATTACATCTCACTGTCCTTTCCAACAATGAAAATCCTTTATACTCTACCTGAGCTGTAGACAGTCTAAGGATTGAAGAGTGGAACACTCCCTTCATGCAAGTGCATTCTTCCTTAAGAGAGAGTGAGCAAAACTATGTACAGTACTTCAGATGTGGTGTCATGAAAGCCCCATGTCATTGCAGCAGGACTGTCTTAATCATTTACTGCAACCCTCTTGCAAAAAAAGTTAATGTATCATTAGCTTGCCAAATTGATTGCTATTCTTGCATATTAACTTCTTTCGATTCATTTTCAAAAATCCCTGTGAACCTTTAGTGTTTTTTTAGTCTATTCAAAACGTACCAGCGAAGTAGGTTAATTGTTGTGTAAATTGGGCGGCATGGACTTGTGGGCTGAAATGGCCTGTAGGTCTAATTTAATTTAATGTAATTGCCAATCTACCAGAGAAGATAATATAACACTCCAGACACAACATATCCCCACAGCAGACAGAGTACATGTATTTACAATCATTAAACATAGGACAAAAATTAATACAAATTGGTTCTCTACCAAAGTGCAATGTGTACAAGGTAATTATACCATGGAAATAATGTGGACAAACTCAATCGTAGCGAATTACAGCAATGACAGAATTTCCCAACTATCTCCAATCAAGTTAGTGGAGATTTTAGAATATGTGTGTGCTTTGTTAACAGGTGCTGGGCACTGGGTGGAGGCTCAGAGAAGTTCCAAGCAGAAGGGTTTCCAGGCTGTGTTTGGCCCCAAGCCACCAATCCAGAGGACGCTTGTTGCGCCAAGCCCGGCCTACAAACCTCACTGTGCCAATGAGAAAGTACTAGATGGGAATTATTTGGTGAGTATCTCAATAAACCGTCCATTTCCTCCAAAACTGACAATGCAGGTCGTGTCGATTCCCGCACTCTTCCCTGAATGACCCCCCCCCCACTCTTTTCAAATGTCCTTATCGTCACAATCCACTCTTTATTAACCTAAAACTTCCAAACTCACGTCACACTGCCTTTCTATAAACTTCAGTAGTCTTGAAAAAGTGTCCTGACCTGAAACGTTGACTTAAGTAAAAACACAGAAAGTCTGGAGGAACTCAGCAGGTCTTGCAGCATCCAGAGGAGGTAAAGATATATTACTTATATTTCAGGCCTGAGCCCTTTGTAAAGATATGAGTAAAAAAAGAGAGATGGGCATCTTTATAGAAGGCTAGGGGTAAAAGGGGGGAGAATAGGAGGGAGAGGAGAACAGAAAAAAGGTGTTAATTGGATGTGGCAAAAGAACAGGAGAGAGAAAAGGTGAGAAATGATTTTGGCTCTGTGAAAGAAGACAGAGGGAAAAGGGAAGAGAGAGAGAGAGCTAAAGGACAGGAGACATGGGGAAAGATTAGTGGGGTGGGGTTCTAACGGAAACAGGAGAAGTCGATGTTAATGCCATCCGGTTGGAGGGTGTCGGACAGAATATGAGGTGTTGTTCCTCCAATTTCTTTGGTGGTATCAGGGTATAAAGACACCTATCTCTCTTTTTTAATCAAACCTTGAAGAAGGGCTCAGGCTCGAATTGTTGGTAATAAATCTTTACCTCCTATGGACGCTGCGAGACCAGCTGAGGTCCTCCAGCATCTGTGTTTTTACTACGATCACAGCATCTCCAGTCTTTCATGTTTCATTCCATGAGTAAAAAGCAGGCAGGCACCTGAATTAAAAGGCTGGTAAGAAGGAAAGGAAGAACAGGGTGAGGAGCACAGACCAACAGACAAAGGATGATCATTGGACATAGAAGGACAGGAGAGGAAAGGTGAGAGTTGATCGTGGGGAGGGAGTGGTTCTGTGAATGCAGAGCTGGAGGGAAAAGGATGGGGAGAGAGAGAGAGAGAGAGTGCTAGAGGAAAGGAGACATAGGACTAGAAGAGGGGGTGGGGCTAATGAAAACCAGAGAAGTTGATATTAATGCAATCCAGATGGAATACTGGATTTTGTCCCTCTAATTTATGGGTGGGGTCTCAGTCTGGCAGTGCATGAGACTATGGATAGACATGGAGGCGGGGAATTGAAATGGGTCAACGCTGGGAAATTGCTGCTATTGTGGCGGACAGAGCTAATATGCTCAATGAAGTGTGAAGGATCATATATTTTATATTGTATATAGAAATGTTTTTGAAGGAGATAGATTGTGGTGGTAGTGTAGGTCACAAACACTTCACAAAAAAGATCTCATTTAAAATGCAAAGGCTTTGCTGAAAATGAGTCATGCAGGCACCAAGAGCAAAGACAATAAAAGAAGGAAGACTGTTTTGTTAAAGAATTTCAAAAGCAGGTATAAATGGATTATTGTTTTTAAAGCAACAGATGAACAGACTCAGAAGATTGGGTCCAGTGCCACAATTTGAGAGGGAGGGAGGGAGAGAGAGAGAGAGAGAGAGAGAGAGAAAACACGAGAACATCCTGGTTTCTGGAATCATAGCAAGCTGGCAACTTGTTGAAACCCCATTTTGAAGACTGGTTGTGAGTTCTGAGTTCAGGCTGTTGAAAAACCCTTATAGTCCCTACAAGAAGAGATGTTTCTCCTGAAATAAGGGAGACAAGAGGAACTCTGTGGTCCTTACAAGAGGAAATGGCTGGCTAGAGTGTTTCACCTGAAATAAGGGAAACAAAAAGAACAGCAGAAGAGGTTATCATTTGGAAAATCCTAATGAGGCAAGTTTCTTCGGGAAGACACTGAAATGGCTGATCGGAGGGAATCAGCTTGTGTGTGTCCAACGAGCAACAAATCTCTCTCCGAAACCAACAAGAACCTTCCTGTACAGTAAACAATTACCTATAAGCACCAGAGCTTGGTGAAAATTCATAGCTGTAAAATTCTGTGCACAGTATAAGAATTGCCTGATACCGTTGAACTTGGAGGAATGAGAAAGTGAGATTGGACTGTGAATCAAAGAACTTTTCTGACTTGTACACATTAGAATTAGAAGGGAGTTAAGTTAATAGTAATAAGTTAAAGTTTGATCCTGTTTTTATGTTTAAAGAAAATTAAAAGTAACTTTTGTTTAAGTAACCATTTGCCTTGGTGAATTTCTATTGTTGCTGGGTTTTAGAGTCCTCTGGGCCCATAACAGAAGTGATCACACAGTCTGGGTCCAGTCTCTCTGATGTAGAAGAGATCACAATGGAAGCAGCAGATGACTCCTGCAGATTTACATGTGAAATGTTGCTTCACTTGGAAGGACTAAAACGGTGATTGTCCATTTCCCTCCATGGACGCACAAGACATGATCAGACCCTTCAGCTTCTGCCTTTGCGACATAAAGGACACTGTTTAACCTGCTGAGTCTTTCCAGCATTGTGTGTTTTTACTTCAGCTTCTCAATGTTTGTTTCAGATCTGCAATTCTTGTGTTTCTCAATTTTCCTACTTTTTTAACTGATCTTTCAACTGTACAGCCTTTCTCTGGTACCATTGTACCAGATGTTTTAAGCATTAAGAAGTGAAAAAGTTTGAAGAAAATATGAGAGAAAAAATTTTAAGGGCCTGGTGATTTTTCTATCACATTTTTATCACTGCACTATTCAGGAAGTCAACCTTTGTTCCCTGGAGTACAAAACAATACCTGAAATTTTTCTATCTCCATGGTCTTTGCTCTTGCAGTAGTGTCTCTGCCAGAGGGAGCAGCTACCGGGACTTCTAGGCAGTCCCTTGGGATGAAGGGTGGCTCTCTTGCACATCTCTGTTGTGATTCGAAGATGGCTAATGGAACTGCTCCTTCCTCCACAGATAGGCAAGGAACTGGTTGATGGGGCAGGTGGCGGGATGATTTGTGAGGTCCTTCATTAATGCATCCCAAACGTTCCTTCTCCACTTTGAATTGTCACGAGCTAGAGGTTCCCTGGCATCAAATGGAAGGATAAGAGATTGCAGATACTATTATTTGGAGAGAATAGAACAGACTGCTGGAGGAGCTCAGCAAGTGAGGAAGCATCTGTGGATTTAGGGAGATGCTTGATGTTTTGATCATCCTCCTTCCTACCTCCACAGTTGTTTTAAGACCACTGAGTTCCAGTCTTTTTATATTTATAGATGCTGCATTTCTTCAGGAAGTTTTAAAGGGTCCTGGGATCTTTTCCTTTGGTAATCTCTCTCCTCCCATGACAGAATTTGGGACAGAATGGCTGTTTTGGGAACCTGATATCAGAAACCATACATCCAAGCCTATGTTCTCACTCTGGAGACACACAGAAGTCTGCAGATGAAGCCAAACACAATCTGTGGGAGGAACTCTGTGGGGTACGCAGCATCCGTGGAAGAAAAATCAATGGTCAGATTCCCTTCCTAATCAAGAATTCATCTACCTCTAACTTAAATATATCCAGTGACATGGCATCCACAGACCCTTGTGGCAACAAATTCCACCATCTAGGGAAAGACATTCCTGCTCATCTCTGTTTTAAAAGGACATTTTTATATTCTGAGGCTGTGCCCTCTGGTCCTAGACTCGCCCACCATAGGATTCTCTACACGTCCACTCTATCCAGTCCTTTCAGTATTTGAGATCCCCCCCCTCATCCTTCTAAACTCCAGTGAGTACAGTCCCAAAGCCTTCAAAACCTCCCCATATGATAACTCTTTTATTTTGGGTATCATTTTAGCGAACCTCCTCTGGATCTTCTCTAGTCCCAACATATCCTTCCTTTTGTTGGTCTGGATTCCTCCCCCCACCTGCATTGTCTGAATCTTTACACTTTCTGAGATTTCCTGCTCTGGCTTATTCCTTAAAGAATCAGTGATATATCTTTATCTCCTGTGGATGCTGAAAAGACTGGCTGAGTTCCTCCAGCATTTTGGTGTGTTTTTACTACAACCACAACTTTTGTGTTTCACTTTGTATAAGGCCAAAACTGCTCACAGAGCTCCAAGTGTGGCCTGACCAATGCCTCAACATCACATCTCTGCTTTTATATGCTAACCCTCTGGAAATGAATGCTAGTATTCCATTTGCCTTCCTTACCACTGCCTCTTCCTGCTAGTTAACCTTGAGGAAACCTTGTACAAGGACTCCAAATCCCTCTAGGCCTCTGTTTTTTGAACTTTTTGCCCTTTAGAATATAGCCTACACCTTTATTCTTTCCACCAAAGTGCATGATCATACACTTCTCTACACAGAATTCCATCTGCCATTTCTTTGCCCCATTGAAGTCCATCTGCAAACTCAGTGCTTTCTCAACACAGATTATAGAGTATAGAATTACGGTAAAAAGAAAGATCAATTAGCGCTAAGCAATCGCAGCATGAGAGCACTGTGGTGGGGTTAATTCAGGAGCCTGATGGCTGCAGGGGAGAAATTGTTTATAAAGAGAAAGTGAGTGAGAAATTTTTTCCAAAACTTACAACTTCTGCTACCCGTTGAAGACTGAGGCAAACCTACAATTTGTATTTTTAAGGTGAAATACAGCAGGTCACTCCTATATTTCTTTGGAGTGCACACCTTGAGAGAATGGACCTATTCAACAGCATGGCCACCATTCACTCCTTGCCAAGTATACCACTTCAGGTGAAGGAATATGTGCAAGTATCTTTGGGAAACTGTGTAGAAAATGCTAAAATGAGCTCAAATGGACTCTGCAGTGACCATGTTCTTAGCTGTATATTGTCCTAAGAGAGACCATAATATATAGGAGAAGAAGTAGACCATTTGGTCCATCAAGTCCTCTCGAGCATTCTATCATGAGCAAATTCATTCTCTCACAGCCCCACTCCCCTGCCTTCTCCCCGTGTCCTTTGATACCTGGCTATTCAGATACCTGTCAATCTCTGCCTTAAATACACTCAACAATCTGGCCTCCACATCTGCCCATGGCAGATTCCAGAGGCTCATCACTCCCTGGCTAAAGAAATCCCTCTGCATCTCTGTTTTAAATGGTCGCCCTTCAATCCTGAAGTTGTGCCCTCTTGGGAAACAAGTTTGCCACTTTTACTCTGTCCAGGCTTTTCAATATTCAGAATGCTTCTGTGAGGTCCTCCTTCATTCCTCTCAGCTCCAAGGAGTACAGTCCATGAACCTTCAAACGTTCTGCATATGCCAATCCCTTCATTCCAGGAACCATTCTTGTGAATTTTCTCTGAATCCTTTCCAATGCTAGCACATCCTTCCTTAAATAAGGAGCCCAAAACTGAACCCCATACTCCGAGAGAGGATTCACTAGGGGCTTATCAAATTTCTACCAATGTCTTTGTCGTTCTTAACAGATGGAGCTGCACTGTGTGGATAATCAGTCAGACCTTTGTGTGGTGAATATCAGTGATCAAGACCTTAATGCGGTATGTATGACATAATTTCAATCATGTGCTTTCATTCTGGAAATAGAATTGTCGAACAATAGAGCATAAAGGAGAACCATTCTGTCTTATGGCATATTATAGTAGCAATTTATACTATTGTTAGAGTATGTTACACATCTGTGTGTCTGCAGCAAGTAAGAATTTCTATACATTTGTACATTGTATATGACAATAAACTCTCATATATCATACAGCCCTATTGTGCCCGTGTCATTATTAGACCTCTCCAATTAATCACCTACTTTCCCCCCATAACTCTAAACATTTTCTCTTCAATTAATTACACAATTCCTTCTCAAAATTTATTATTAAATCTGCTCTTGCTATCCATTCCAGGGATGCTTTTCAGATCACAGTAAGGTGTTGAATTAAAAATATATGTTTCCTTGTGTTCTCGTGTTCTCTTTGCTAGATCTCACAAATGCAGGCACTGGAGATGCCTTGTATCACACCACCTGTCTGGCATTATTATGGTCTCAGTGGCAACAGGTTGGCATTCACTTTCTCTCTCCATCTTTTCGGCTGTTAATGTGTTCTTAATTTGTAGTCCTTAACTCTTGCACAAAGTCGCTGTGCAGGACACTCCGATCAAATCTGAAACCTTTAACATTTGCCGCGTTCTGACAGATCGATACCCTTTAATTTATGTATCATCTTTTATGACATCAGATGAACTACCTTGATGAAACATAAGAATAGTTGTCAGAGGGGAGGAGTCACGTGATGGAGTAGTGGCCGGACGGTGAACTCCAGCCCTCTCCAGAAAAGTCGGGAAAAACAAGAGAAAATACAAAGGCACAGAAATAAAAGTTAAAGAAAAGTGAGTATAAAGGTGGAAAGAAGATGGCGACAAAAAAAGAAAAATCGAAATCAACAGTAAGAAGAGAGGAAGAGAAGACAACGGAGGAAGAAAGAGAAGGCCTTACCTGTCCGAAGAGGCCCGCTGTGGAGAGAGAAGCCCACTTCCTCAGGTCGGTAGAAAAAGAACTACAACAATGGCTCGCAGAGCCGAGTAAAAGTGCGCAACCGCACATGCGCGAGGAGTCGCGCATGCGCGATGCGCATGAAAAAAAACACACCGACGGGAGGGGGGACCAGCTGGGGAGTCGATCTCCACAGCCGGCAACGACAGCTGCAGAACACCTGCAGCAAGAAGAGACCACAGAAGACAATAGAAACAAGAAAGAAGAGAAGAAAAGGGCAACAAAGAAACAACAGATGGCCAACCCAGAGGAAGAAGAAGAGGAAGAGGAAGAGTACAGGGAAATAGAAGAAGAAGGGAAAGACAAGATAAAGGATATACTTGCTCTTATTAAAGGATACATGGAGTCATTTAAAGAATGGCAAACACAGGAATTTAAGGATTTAAGAAAAAGAATAAACAACACAGAAGAGAAAATAAATAAAATGGAGATGACTTTAACAGAAATGGGAAAGAAAATGGACAAGATGGAAGAGCGGGCAGTAGCAGCAGAAATGGAGGTAGAAGACTTAAAAAAGAAATTGGAGGAATCTAATAAAAAAACTAAAGAGACACAAGAACTACTAGCTCAAAAAATAGATATAATGGAAAATTATAACAGAAGAAATAACATAAAGATAGTGGGCCTTAAGGAAGATGAAGAAGGCAAGAATATGAGGGAGTTTATAAAAGATTGGATCCCTAAGACCCTAGGATGTCCAGAACTACAGCAAGAAATGGAAATAGAAAGGGCACATAGAGTATTGGCCTCTAAACCACAACCACAACAAAAACCAAGATCTATTGTAGTAAAATTCCTAAGATATACTACAAGAGAAAAGGTTCTGGAGAAGACAATGGAAAAAGTAAGAGAGGGCAGCAAACCACTGGAGTATAAAGGGCAAAAAATCTTCATTTATCCAGATATAAGTTTTGAACTCCTAAAGAAGAGAAAAGAGTTCAATACAGCAAAGGAGATTTTATGGAAGAAAGGGTATAAATTTATACTGAAGCATCCAGCGGTATTGAAAATATTTATTCCAGGACAACAAAACAGACTATTCTCGGATCCAGAAGAAGCACGAAAATTTGCAGAACAATTACAAAAATAGACTGAGGGATGAAGACGGGTAATGAGAGTAAAAATGATCACGATTGATATGTATGCGGGTAAAGAGGTATAAGAGTGAATGGAGACAATGTGCATACGTGAATGCATCTGTACTTAGAGGAAAATATAGATAGTATAGACAAGAATTAATAAGGGAAGGTAATGGAATAGAGAGAATAAGGAGGGAATTAAAAGAGTGACCTTTGTTACATATGAAAAGTGAAATCTTTTCTGGGGGGGGCTGGGTGGGGGGAAATAGTGGTCACTGCAAAATCAGTTGACGCTTGCGAGTGGATTCGCAAACCCAAATGGAGAGGGGAGATGTGGTTGTCCGACAAGGGATAAAGGACAACTCAGGAGGGGAAGGGGAGATTGGGGATAAAGAAGATAGAAATAGGAGAATAAGGAAAATGTTGGATGTTGTAGGAATGTTGTCTTGTAAAGAGTTGAAAATAAGAAAACAGAAATGGAAAAGGAGGAAAGGTAATGATGGAAAAACGGAAAGAGAAGATAAACAAAATATAAAATGGCTACGCTGAACTATATGACTTTAAATATTAATGGAATACATAACCAAATTAAAAGGAAGAAACTACTAAATTTACTGAAAAAGGAAAAAATAGATATAGCATTTGTCCAAGAAACACACTTAACTGAATTGGAGCACAAGAAATTAAAGAGAGATTGGGTAGGACATGTAACAGCAGCATCGTATAATTCAAAAGCAAGAGGAGTGGCTATTTAATTAGCAAAAATGTGCCATTTAAAATAGAAGAGGAAATAATAGATCCAGCAGGGAGATATGTTATGATAAAATGTCAGATATATTCGGAGCTTTGGAATCTACTTAATATATATTCACCTAACGAAGAAGATCAAAAGTTTATGCAAGATATCTTTTTGAAGGTAGCTAATACGCAAGGGAACATACTAATAGGAGGGGATTTCAATCTGAATTTGGATCCAAATATGGATAAAACGGGGAAAAAAATTAACAGGAAGAACAAAGTAACCAAATTTATAATTAAATCAATGCAAGAAATGAAACTTGTGGATATATGGAGGAAACAAAACCCAAAAGAAAAGGAATACTCATACTACTCGACTAGACATAAAATATACTCAAGAATAGACCTATTTTTGTTATCAGCTAGTATGCAGGATAGAGTAAGAAAAACAGAATATAAAGCGAGAATGCTATCGGACCATTCACCCTTAATACTGACAGTAAAGCTAGAGGACATCCCTCCAAGAATGTATAGATGGAGATTAAACTCCATGCTACTTAAAAGACAGGATTTTAGAGAATTTATTGAAAAACAATTAAAAATGTATTTTGAAGTAAATACGGAATCAGTGGAAGATAAGTTTATACTATGGGACGCAATGAAAGCATTCATTAGAGGGCAAATAATAAGTTATGTAACCAAGATGAAGAAGGACTATAATCAGGAAACAGAGCAGTTGGAAAGGGAAATAGTAAACATAGAAAAAAAATTAGCAATGAAGGAAGATACAACTAAAAGAAGAGAATTGGCGGATAAAAAAATAAAATATGAAACATTACAAATATATAAGGTAGAGAAGAATATAATGAAGGCAAAACAGAAATATTATGAACTAGGTGAAAAAACACACAAAATCTTAGCATGGCAGCTTAAGACAGAGCAAACTAAGAAAATGGTATTGGCAACAAGGAAAAAAGACAAACAAATTACATATAATCCAAAAGAAATTAAGGAAAACTTCAGAGAATTCTATGAACAATTATACCGAACTGAAAACGAAGGGAAAGAAGGGAAAATAGATGAATTTTTGACTAAAATGGAACTACCAAAACTACAAATAGAGGAACAAAATAAATTAACAGAACCATTTGGAACAGTAGAAATACAAGAGATAATAAAAAAATTACCAAATAATAAGACACCAGGAGAGGATGGACTCCCAATAGAATTCTACAAAACATTTAAAGACTTATTAATACCGCCCCTCCTGGATGTAATCAACCAGATTGATGAGACACAAAACTTACCAGATTCATGTAAAACAGCAATAATTACAGTGATACTAAAACAAGGGAAAGATCCACTCTCACCAGCGTCATATAGACCAATATCTTTGCTAAACACAGATTATAAGATAATAGCTAAACTATTAGCAAACAGATTAGCAGAACAGGTTCCGAAAATGGTAAATTTAGACCAAACTGGATTTATCAAAAAAAGACGCACAACAGACAATATTTGTAAATTTATTAACTTAATTCATGCAGTAGAAGGAAATAAAGCACCTGCAGTAGCAGTTGCTTTAGACGCAGAGAAGGCCTTCGACAGAGTAGAATGGAATTATTTGTTCAAAGTATTGCAAAAATTCAGTTTACCGGAGAAGTATATTAATTGGATTAAAGCATTATATAAGGGACCGTTAGCGAAAGTGACAGTAAATGGACATGTATCAAAGCAATTTAACTTAAGCAGGTCAACGCGGCAGGGATGCCCACTATCACTGTTATTGTTTGCGCTAGCTATAGAACCACTAGCAGAATTGATAAGAATAGATAATAATATAAAAGGAATAAAAATAAAAGACAGGGAATATAAAATCAGTCTATTTGCGGATGATGTGATAGTGTACTTAACAGAACCAGAACTATCAATAAAAGAATTATATAAGAAATTGAAGGAATATGGAGAAGTGTCGGGATACAAGATAAACGTAAATAAAAGTGAAGCAATGCCTATGAATAACGCGGATTTCTCAAAATTTATGAAGGAATCCCCATTCAGATGGCAAATGCAGGCAATAAGATACCTAGGTGTACAAATAAACAAAAATCTAGGCCAATTATATAAACTCAATTACAATCCACTAATGAAAAAATTACAGGACGATTTAGAGCATTGGAAAGAGCTACCACTAACACTGATAGGAAGGATAAACTGTATTAAAATGAACATTTTTCCAAGGATACTATACTTATTTCAGGCATTGCCAATACAACTGACAGAAAAATTCTTCAAAGAGTTAAAGAAAATAATAAGGAAATTTTTATGGAGAGGGGGGAAACCGAGGATAGCACTAGATAAATTAACAGAATGGTATAAACAAGGAGGCTTACAATTGCCAAACTTCAAAAATTATTATAGAGCCGCACAATTAAGATACCTATCAGATTTTTATCAAACAAGGGAAAAACCAGACTGGACGAGATTAGAATTAGATAAAATAGGGGAAAAGATACCTGAACACATATTATATAAATGGGACGAAAAATTGGTACAACATAGAACTTCTCCAGTATTACATCATCTCCTCAATATTTGGAAGAAGATTCATGTAGAAAGAAATAAAACAAATTATCAATTACCAAAACTAATATTGACGCAAAATAAGCTACTCCCTTTTACAATAGACAACCTTTCCTTTAGAAAATGGGGAAAAAAAAGGGATTAAAAGAATAGAAAATTGTTTTTCAGGAAGTAGATTCTTATCCTTTGAACAAATGAGAGATAAGTACAATATAACTGGAGATACAGCGCTGGCATATTACCAACTGAGATCCTACTTGAAAGAGAAATTAGGAAGCAATTTGAGTTTACCAGAGGGAAGTAACCTTGAATATGTGATTACAGATACAATGTTAATCAAATGATTTATAACAAATATGTATATTAAACTGCAAGAAAAGGAGAATGAGGAAACAAATGGTAAAACTAAACAAAAATGGGAACAAGATTTAAATATAAAGATAAAAAAGGAAACATGGGAGAAATTATGTTCTGGAACGATGAGAAATACAATAAATACGAGGCTACGTATGATACAATATAATTGGTTACACAGACTATACATTACACCGCAAAAGTTAAATAAATGGGACCCAACAGTATCTGATAGATGTTTTCGATGTAAAAAAGGAAGGGGAACAACAATTCATGCAATCTGGACATGTGAGAGAGTAGAAAAATTTTGGGATGATCTCAATCAGATATTAAATAAAATAACAGAAAACAATATACCAAAGAATCCAGAGATCTTTCTCCTAAGTAACATAAAAAATAAAGAATTTGGAATTTACTTGGAGGATGCACAAAAAAGATTTGTTAAGATAGCCCTAGCCGTAGCAAAAAAATGTATTATGTCAACCTGGAAATTGGAAGATAATTTGAAAATACAACAATGGTATATAGAAATGAATAAATGTATTCCATTAGAAAAAATAACATATAGTTTAAGAAATAATATTGAAATATTCGAACAAGTATGGGAGCCTTACATTAAATACAATAGCGAAAACCTACCGGGAACAAACATTACCTAAGTTGATGGAAGGAGAAGAAAAGAAAAGAATGGACTCAGTAGAATTTCTGGTGTATTTTTGTTGAATGACAACATTGTCTGACTGGCTTAATGCAACCTAGATTGTATACCTAAAATGGATGAGAGGTGGGGGTGGGGGGGTGGCTTGGGAGGAGGGGGGGGGGGGGAGAAAAAGACACTGTATATGTGTGAAAAAGAAAAAGTGTATATCATGGCTAACGTGATTTATGGTGTGAAAAATAAAAAATTTTAAAAAAAAGAATAGTTGTCAGAAAAAAAGGTGGGGGCTAATTGACATTTAAGGGAAGTTTTTGGGTGGGAGAGGTATGGAGGGCAATGGTGCAAGTCGATGAGATGCGCTATTGAGCAGAAAAGCAGACACAAACCATAAAGTCTGTTCAACAGGCTTTATTCCACACAAATTTCCATAGAGCTGGCTGTGAGACTGACCTCGAGGGAACAGATGTAGCTTATATCCCAGAGGGTGATTGGCAGCCGACCCGGTGGGGCTTGGTCCATTCAGGGGGTTGGAGGTTTATTGGCGGTGAGTGGGAAGTTTGAGCTAGTGGAGTTGTTCTAGTGAACCGGTGCGGACTTGAAAGGCTGATATGGCTTGTTTCCGCTCCGTAAATGGTTATATGGAAAGATTGACAGCTGGTCAGGTGTTGCCTTGTCCTCCAGTGCTCTTCCTGCAGGTTTCCCCTGCAGTAGGTTAGTGGTGTATCACCACAGTCGACTAGGCAGAATAATAGATTGCCACAGTCTAGATGGGCAGAAGGGCCCATTTCTGTGCTGCATTGTTCAATGATTCTAATTCATATACAAGCTTCCAAAGAGCAAAATGGAAACAACACATAAGTGTTGACTATGTCTCTTTTCATGGTTTCACTTGGATCTGGACCAAGGAGCATTTCATGCCCACTCAAGAGTAGATGTAGAGGGGGAGGAGTCACATGATGGAGGAGTGGCCGGTCGGGAAAACCAGCCCTCTCCAGGAAAATAGGAAAAAAGTTAGGAAAAAGCAAAGTATAACAAAAATAAAATAGAAGATATAGATACAGAGAAGAGAAAGAAGATGGCTTCCAAGAAGGAGAAAGTAAGAACAACTGGAAAAGAAGTAGAAAAGAAGCCAGAGAAAAAAGAATGCAATATCTGCAAGAAGGAACAGGACGCTGTGGTGGCGACGAGTGCCCTACTCTCGAGGTCAGTGCCTGCCCTGCGGAGTCGCGACTCACCAGCCGGTGGACTACAAAAATGACTCTCGGAGCCAAATAAAAGTGCGCAATCAAAGGAGAAAGAGGACACCAGTGGGAGGGGGGCTCAGCAGAGGAGCGGGCTGCCACAGCGTGAACAGCTGAGGGATGCCCGACATCAGGGCACTCAGCTGTAGGACGAGGAAGACAGCAGAAGAGGGAGCGATGAAACAGATGTGGGAGCTATACGGAGGGATGACCGACAAGAAGATCAACGTCAGGAAGTACAACAGACAAGCAACCCAGGAGGGGAAGGCCAGCAACAAGAGGTCCAGCAAGAAGAGGCCTGACAAAGGGATATAAGCAGCTCATCAGGGAAAACAAAAGAGACACAGACACAAAGAGGAGAAGAGGAAGAAGAAGACACAAACATAGGTACAGACACAGAAGAAGAGGAAAAAGAAGACCAAGATCTTCACAGAGAAGTAGAAGATAAAACTGATGGACAAAGAGAAATAAAAGGTAAAACTGATGAACAGAATATAGACAAAGTCTTTTTTGAAGAACAAATGAGATCAATAAAAGAAAGGTTGTCATTAGAATTTAATGCAATTGAAAGGAAAATGAAAAGAACAGAAGATAAAATGCAAAGGTTAGAACTGGTAATGACAGAAATAGGGAAAAGAGTAGAGAATGTGGAAGAGCGAGAAACGGCTGTAGAAATGGAAGTGAATGAGTTAAGAGAAAAATTGGAAGAAAGTGACAAAAAAATTAGAGACACAAGAGTTGTTATCTCAGAAAATTGATTTGTTGGAAAATTATAGTTGGCGAAACAACATAAAAATAGTGGGCCTGAAGGAGGGTGAAGAAGGCACAGACATGAAGGAATTTATAAAAGGATGGATCCCGAAGGTCCTGGGAACGACAGAAATGCAGGAAGAAATGGAAATAGAAAGGGCACACAGAGCATTAGCTCTGAAACCACAGATACATCAAAAACCAAGATCCATCTTAGTAAAATTTTTGGAATTTGCTCAATATATATGTGCCATAGAGGAGGATCAAAAGGATATTTTTTTGAAAATTGCAGACACACAAGGAAATATATTGATAGGAGGGGATTTTAACCTTAATTTGGACCCAATGTTAGATAAAACTGGACAAAAGACTAGTAAAAAGAATAAAGTAGCCAAATTTATGGTTAAATCAATGCAGGAAATGAAACTTATGGATATATGGAGGAGGCAACACCCAAGAGAGAAGGAATTTTCATATTATTCGAGTAGGCACAAAACTTACTCAAGGATTGATATGTTTTTGTTGTCGGCCCATATTCAAGGGAGAGTTAGGAAAACTAAGTATAAAAACTAGACTATAATCGGATCATTCACCCCTATTATTAGCAATAGAACTTGAGGACATTCCAACAAGAACATATAGATGGAGGTTAAACTCCATGCTACTTAAAATATAGGAATTTAGGGAGTTTATTGAATGCCAAATTAAAACATATTTTGAAATAAACACAGGATCAGTGAAAGACAAATTTATATTATGGGATGCAATGAAAGCCTTCATTAGAGGGCAGATAATAAGTTATGTGACTAAGATGGAAAAAGAATTACAATCGGGAAATAGAGCAGTTGGAAAGGGAGATAGTAAGCACAGAAAAGGAATTAGTAAAAAGGGATGATATAATGAAAAGGAGAGAATTGGCGGACAAAAAAAATTAAATATGAAACATTACAAATGTACAAGATGGAGATTAACATAATGAAAACAAAGCAAAACTATTACGAACTGGGAGTAAAAAACACATAAAATATTAGCCTGGCAACTTAAAACAGAACAAGCTAAAAGAACGATACTAGCATCAAAGAAAAAGGACAAACAAATTACATATAACCCAACAGAGATTAATGAAAATTTTAAGGAATTTTATGAACAATTGTATCAAACTGAGAATGAGGGGAAAGATGATAAAATAGAGGAATTTTTAGCTAAAATTGAACTGCCAAAATTGCAAGAAGAGGAACAAAACAAACTAATAAAACCATTTGAAATAGAGGAAGTACAGGATATATTAAAAAAGCTGCCAAACAATAAAAGACCAGGAGAGGATGGATTTCCAGTAGAATTCTATAAAACATTTAAAGAGTTATTAATTCCTCCTCTCCTGGAAGTAATGAACCAGATAGAAGAAACACAAAACTTGCCAGATTCATGTAAGACAGCAATAATTACAGTAATATCAAAGACGGGGAAAGATCCACTAACACCAGCATCATATAGACCAATATCTCTACTTAATTCAGACTATAAGATAATAGTGAAATTATTAGCAAACAGATTGGCCGATTGGCTTGGCTTCACGGACGAATATTTATGGAGGGGTATGTCCACGTCTGCTGCAGGCTCGTTGGTGACTGACAAGTCCGATGCGGGACAGGCAGGCACGGTTGCAGCGGTTGCAAGGGAAAATTGGTTGGTTGGGGAAGATAAAAAATGATGTATGGGAAAAGTTATGTTCTGGAACTATGAAGAATACAATAAACACAAGGTTACGCATGATACAGTATAATTGGTTACACAGGTTATCTATCACGCCTCAAAAGATAAAAGAATGGGATCCAACATTATCAGATAGATGTTTTCGCTGTAAGAAGGAAATGGGAACAACAGGACATGTAACTTGGGCATGTACGAAAGTGAATACATTTTGGAAAGAACTAAATCAGATACTAAATAAAATTACAAAAAATAACATACCAAAAAAAACAGAGATATTTCTTTTAAGTAACATAAGAAGTAGAGAATTAGGCCTCAAATTGGATAAAGTGCAAAAAAAATTCATTATGATCGCCTTAGTGATAGCAAAAAAATGTATAATGTCAACTTGGAAAATGGAAAATGGAAGAGAGCCTGAGAATACAGCAATGGTACATGGAAATGAATAAATGTATTCCATTGGAAAAAATAACGTACAATTTAAAAAATAAAGTCACAATGTTTGAACAAATTTGGGAACCGTACATGGAACATATCAGAGAGAGCTTGCTCAGACCTCCATTCCCTAAAATGAGAATGAAAATGATAAGAAGACAAAACGACTAGAATCAGTGTGTAATAAATAGATGACACATTTTTCTTGTTCATTTTCCTTTGGGTGAAAATATTGTTTTGTGGTTTTATTGTATTGTATATGTTGAATATTTATGGGTTTTGGAGGGGGGTGGGTAGAGGGGAGGGAGGGAATGTGGGTGGGGGGAGAAAAGACCACTGTGTAAATTTAATGAGATACGTTTGCACATATTTTGGTTGATATGGTTCATGGAGTGAAAAATAAAAAAATATTAAAAAGAAGAGGAGTAGATGTAGAGGCTTTTTAATATCTCAGCCAAAAGATGTCACATCTGACTGTGTTGCGTCTCTTTGGGATATTCATTTCGGGCGGTACTTGCACTGGTGTTGGCATGTGGAATATTGGCCTTGCATGTTTATTGTCGGGATCATTAACAACTTCAGACACAGTCAGGTCATATTTACAGTTGTGGCGACCAACTATTCAGGTGAACTGGCTCCAATTGTAATGTGTGCGTGGTCAGAGCAGTCTAAATCAAGATGGTTCCAGGCATCTTCCGCTTCCCCTCAAGGAAAGGCCCTGCATGTACGAAGTGTGAATAGCTGTCAGTCAGCGATGCAACTTCTGGTTCCCAGCAGGAGGAACAGGAAGTGCCTTTAAAACGCTCAGTGAGCAAACAATAAAGCAGCAAGTTTTGCAATGAACCTGTGGACTGCCGGACTCGTTATTTGCTCCGTAGCACGAATGCTACATCTGTGACCCAGATGGTCTAAAAGGTATTTTGGATCCAACATCATGGATACAGCAGCAGTGAACGCCGTTGCGTTAAAACTTCCTACCTTCTGGAAACTGTGAGCCCTCACTTGGTTCAGTCAAGCAGAGGCACAGTTCCAGATCAGACAAATAACATCAGACTCCACAAAGCGCTTCCACATGGTGAGCTCCTTGGACCAAAAACAGCTGCCCAGGTAGATGACTTCATCCATTCCCCACCAGAGGAAGGAAAATATGCAGCTTTGAAAGCGCTGCTGCTCAGCACCTTCGTAGTCTCCAGACGCAAAAGAGCAGCCAGGCTGATGCACCTAGACGGTCTGGGCAACAGGGCAGGGCAGCTTTAATGGACAAAATGCTACCGCTGGCAGAGGGACACAAGCCCTGACTCATGTTTGAGCAGGCATTCCTTGAACATTTGTCCAACAACATCCAGCTGATGCTGGCAATTGCAGACATCCTCTGGAAAACCAGGAGGGAGAATGAAGCTACCGTCAGCCAGCTGTCCAGGATAAGGACCCACAGCCAGCCAAACCCAGTGGGATACAGGAGCGTCAGCAATCCCAACGGAAGAATGAGGACACAGAGGACCCTTAGTGCTTCTACCATCAAAGATGGTGTACAGAAGTTACCACTGCCAACCACCCTGCACATTTCAGCGAAACACCATGTCAAAGCCATCAGCGGCAGCTGACCACCCTGACAGCCTGCTGCATAGGTGGGCCAAGAGGTCCAGGCACCGTTTCCTCGTGGACATGGGTCAGAAATCAGTGTCAACCCAATCAGTGGGTGCACTGCACTAGAAACATGGACCCACGTTGAGAGTCGCAAACAACAGTTTCATTCGGATCTACGGCAAATGCAAGGTCCAACTACAACTCAGTGCCAACGCATTTAAAAGGGATTTCACATTGCCCATCATGGACAAATTGCTCCTGGGGACAGAATTCTTTAGGGCCCACGATTTGCTGGTCGACCTGAAGGGTCAGAGGCTTGTCCATGCCAAAACCTTTCAAACGTTCCCTCTCAGTGAAGCCTGTCCCACACCTGGACTCAGTAGCGACGAGTACACCAGATTCCTTGATGAATTCCTATCAGTACTCAAACGCAGTTCACTTCGACCATGCCAAAGCATGGAGCGCAGCACCACATCATCACTCAAGGGCCACCCCTACACGAAACGGCTAGAAGACTACCCCTGGACAAACTCCATTTGGCCAAGGAGGAGTTCGGGTGCATGGAAAAGCTTGGGATTGTCTGCAGGTCTGACGGCCCCTGGGTCTCACTGCTACACATGGTGCCGAAGACAGCTGGGAGTTGGTGGCCCTGTGGGGACTATAGATAGCTGAATGAAGCCACCACTACCCCCTACCACACATCCAAGGCTTTGCAGCCAATCTACATGGAGTCAACACCTCAAAAGTTGACCTGGTATGTGGCTACCATCAAATCCCAGTGCAGCCAGAGGACCTAATGGATGCAGTGGGCCAGAATTTGGATTTCCTATTCATGTACCTGGACGACATCCTGATCGCCAGCAGGAACCGTACAGAGCACTTATCCCACCTCCGTCAACTGTATACCTGACCAAATGCCAGTTTGGGTGGAAGACCATCGATTTCCTGGGCCACAGGATCTCAAAGGACGGTGCAACTCCTCTGCCAAACAAGGTAGAACCATCCGACAGTTCAAAAGGCCTACTACAGTCAAAGGGCTGCAGGAATTTGTGGGCATTGTAAATTTCTACCATTGCTTCCTCCCATCAGCAGCCAGCATCATGCGACCACTGTTCACCCTGATGTTGGGTAAAAAGAAAGTCATCATTTGGAATACGAGGGCAGAAGCTGTTTTCATCCAAATAAAGGAAGCCCTGACAAATGCTGCCATGCTAGTACACCCCAGGATCAATGTTCCGACAATGGATGTATCAAACTCGGCAATCGGCGGAGTACTGGAACAACTCGTGGATGGACACTGGAAGCCCTCAGCCTTCTTTAGTAGACATTAAAGACTATCTGAATTGAAATACAGTGCTTTCAACAGAGAGCTGTTAGTATTCTACCTGGTGATCCAGCACTTCAGATACTTTTTGGAAGGCAGACTGTTTATAGCTTTCACTGACCACAAGCCAGCGGCACCTTTCGTATATATTGGAGTAGACGACAGTGATCCAGCATATCTCCGGTAAAGACAACGTCGTGGTGGACGCTTTATCCAGGCTAACCATCCAAGCATTGGCACAGGGGATCAACTACTCACAGCTAGTAGAGGCACAATGAGGAGACACACAGCTACAGGACCACAATCTCTGGCCTGCAGCTGCAGGATGTACCCTTGGGTCCAGGTGAGCAGACCCTCCTTTGCAATACAGCCGTGGGCAATGTCAGCCCCATTGTCCTGGCAGCCTGGAGATGGCGTGTATTCTACTCGCACACCCTTCTATCCGAACCACAGTCCGTATGTTATCCAGTCAGTTCGTGTGGCATTGCCACACAAAAACAAGTCAGCCACTGGACGAGGACATGCCCTCAGTGTCAGACAGCCAAAGTCCAGAGGCATACTAAAGACCCCCCACAGCAGTTCCAACCCACAACCCACTGATTCGACCGCATCCACATCGACATTGTAGGGCGACTGCCAGTATCGCGGGGAGTATGGTACCTCCTCACCATGGTGGACTGTTTCATCAGATGGCCAGAGGCTGTTCCCCTTACAGACACTACCACCAAATGCTGTGCGAGGGCCCTAGTCGGAACTTGGGTCACACTTTTCAGCATCCCAGCCCACATCACATCGGACAGAGGAGTCCAGTTCACATCAAGCCTGTGGGCCGCCGTAGCCAGCTTGTTAGGAACCCAGCTGCATCACACCCAGTCTATCACCTACAATCAAACAGCCTAGTGGAACACTTCCATAGACACTTGAAATTGGCATTTATGCCTAGGCTGAAAAGCCCAAACTGAGTTGATGAGCTTCCCTGGGTTCAACTCGGGATCCACACAGCGCCCAAAGAAGATCTGCAAACTTCTTCAGCCGAACTGCTCTACGGAAACCTCCTGGCAGTCCCTGGCGAATTCCTACCTGCCCCAAGGCAGACACCACAGCCGCCCTGAGCAAGCCCTGCGAAAGGCTGGGTAATCTGGCATCCATCTTGACCTCACGACACAGATGAACACTGACCTCCATTCCCAGACAATGAAAGGACTGTGAGTGTGTCTTTCTTTGAAGGGGAGCACACCAGCCACTGCTGCAGCGGCCATACAAAGGACAGTTTAGTAAAAATCAATGGGTCTACGTTTGTGTTGACTTGGGGGGTAAAGAGAAGGTGTTCACGATTGACCGATTAAAGCCAGCGCATGTGGACTTGGAAAAGCCGGTTAAAGTGCAAGCACCAAAATGTAGAGGCACGCCGCCCAAACAGAAGAAAGTGCAGACTTTGGGTTGTGGGAAGTGAGATCGCTGATTCTGGGGAGAGCACGTGCAAAGTACGAATAGCTGCTAATCAGTGACACAACTTCTGCTTCCCAGCGGCGGGAACAGAAAGTGCCTTTAAATTGTTCAGTGAGCAAACCATAAAGCAACGAGTTTTGGAATGAACCTGTCGACTGCTGTTCTCATTATTTGCTCCGTAGCACGAATGCTACACAGTCATAAAATTTACCAATAACCTGAAGTACAATTTTTAACATCTCTTGTAAATTAGAATCCATTTGATTTAAGACCAATAATATAAGGTACATAATAAACTAATAACAGTTTTTAAACACTCTTTTATTGCAGTTTCTTTTTCTCCACCTTGTGTCCTTCAGGTTAACGAAGAAGATTTTCACTTGTTTGATAGTGTGGCTTATATAAATGCAGCAGCGAACCATTTACCTTTCGGTAAGACTCAACTAGTTATTTATTTGTTTTTTTAAATTTTTTATTTTTCACACCATAAATCACATTAGCCATGATATACACTTTTTCTTTTTCACACATATACAGTGTCTTTTTCTCCCCCCCCCCCCCCTCCTCCCAAACCACCCCCCCACCCCCCCTCTCATCCATTTTAGGTATACAATCTAGGTTGCATTAAGCCAGTCAGACAATGTTGTCATTCAACAAAAATACACCAGAAATTCTACTGAGTCCATTCTTTTCTTTCCTTCTCTTTCCATCAACTTAGGTAATGTTTGTTCCCGGTAGGTTTTCGCTATTGTATTTAATGTAAGGCTCCCATACTTGTTCGAATATTTCAATATTATTTCTTAAACTATATGTTATTTTTTCTAATGGAATACATTTATTCATTTCTATATACCATTGTTGTATTTTCAAATTATCTTCCAATTTCCAGGTTGACATAATACATTTTTTTGCTACGGCTAGGGCTATCTTAACAAATCTTTTTTGTGCATCCTCCAAGTCAATTCCAAATTCTTTGTTTTTTATGTTACTTAGGAGAAAGATCTCTGGATTCTTTGGTATATTGTTTTCTGTTATTTTATTTAATATCTGATTGAGATCATCCCAAAACTTTTCTACTCTCTCACATGTCCAGATTGCATGAATTGTTGTTCCCATTTCTTTTTTACATCGAAAACATCTATCAGATACTGTTGGGTCCCATTTATTTAACTTTTGCGGTGTAATGTATAGTCTGTGTAACCAATTATATTGTATCATACGTAGCCTCGTATTTATTGTATTTCTCATCGTTCCAGAACATAATTTCTCCCATGTTTAAGACTCAATTAGTTATTAAAGAAGTATACCTAGCACCTGGATAAGGGCAGAAAACCCCTGTAATGCATCCATTATGCTTTATTCCTATTCAAGTCAATTTTATTGTTATCTGATTGTACAAGTATAACCTGACAAAACAGCGTTCTCTGGTCCTCAGTGCAAAACATGCAGACACACAACCAGGCACCACACACATACAGACAAATAATGCACATCTATACAAATAAATACATTTTGTTTCATGAATATGAGAGTCTTGGAGGGTCAGTGTGAGCAGTTCCGTTGGTCGTTCAACATTCTCACTGCCCATGGGAAGAAGCTGTTCCTCAGCCTGGTGGTGCTGGTTCTGATACTCCTGTATCTCTTCCCCAACGGGAGCAGCTGAAAGATGCTGTGTGTGTGAGATTTTGAGTGCCCTCTTCAGACAACAATCCCTTGTGCTTTATGTTGAGATCCTTTGAATTAGACAGCAGAATGATGTGGCTTCTCAGCATTCGTGTGTGGGCGCGCGTGTGTGCATGTCAATATATAATCACTTGCTTTTGTGTTGCTATCAGAGCCATTTCGGTTGTTTCCATCTCTCAAGGAATTGGATCTTAGTGCGAATGGCCTGCGGAATCTATCGCTGATCGCTCAAGACTTTCCCAACTTGCAGGTAAATCTTTCCCTTTAGATTTGTCCCTGGTATCAGTAGAATGGCCCTGAATACAAGTTTAGGGCCACAGCCCAGTGTGAAATTTTAATGGCTTTCTCTTTGACAGTTACTAATCTCAGTCTCTCTGTGGAGGCCAGGACAGTAATACTGTAAAATCCCCATCATTCTGAATTCAAGCAACCAGCAGCCTCAAGCAATCGGCAAAAAAAACAAATCACAGAAAATAAATACAAAAGTTTAAAATCAGTGCTCCCTAGCAGTTAGTTTAGTTCACCAATTATGCAATTTCAAACAACCAGTAAATTCACTCAATTCACTGGCATCTACCAATCCCCATTGGTGCTGGATACCTGGGGTTTTACGGTATCCTGTAACTCTCTATTGCACTCTCTCTGGTTGCCTCTCATTTTTCGGCATCATTCTTCCAATTGTTTTCACTGGAATCATCTAATGCTTGCTTACCCTCAGTAACACAAATCCCTCTCATTCTTTGTATCATCCAAAGCAACCTGCTCACACCCTTTTCTCACTGCTACCTTCAAAGACTGAAGTCCAGAACCTCTTGTTGCAAGGATAGTTGTTCCCAACAGCTATCAGGCTCTTGAACCTTCCCATAATGCTACTCAAGGACAAAAGATCTGTCTGTACCATTGAACTAGATCTTTTTATTTGCGATAATTGCAACTGTAAATAGTTTCATTTTATTTACTTAACATATATGGCACAGTAACAGGTCCTTTGGGCCCACGAGCCCAAACAGCCCAAATATACCATATGACCAATTAACCCACAAACCCCTTAGGTCATTGGAATGTGGGAGAAGACTGGAGGCCTGTGATTAGTGGTGGGCCTCAGGGATTGGTGCTGGGACCATTGTTGTTTGTTGCCTACATCAAAAAAGATTCATTAAACACGGCCTACCAAGCACAAAGCCATGGCTGTCCAAATACTTGTATATCCGATCTCTCAGAACACCCTCCAATAATTTACCCACTACTGACATCAGGCTCACCAGCCTGTAATTTCCTAGTTTACCTTTGGAGCCTTTTTTTAAACAACAGAACAAGATGAGCTCCCCTCTGACACCTCACCCAAGGCTAAGGACATTTGAAATATTTCTGCCCAGGCTCCTGCAATTTCTACTCTAGACTCCCTCAGGGTCTGAGGGAAGAACATATCTGGCCCAGGAGATTTATCTATCTTTATTCACCGTAAGGCAGCAAGCACTTCCTCCTCTTTAACCTCTACATCAGGGGTGTCAAATTCAAATTCACGGAGGGCCAAAATTAAAAACTTGGACTAAGTCGAGGGCCGAACTAAATATTTATTGAAAATTTTCAACAACATCTGCATGTTTTCTCTTCTTTCAACATATGTAATGTTAAACTTTTTCTTATTAAAATAAATGTTTAATAATAGTTTTGGATAAACTCTTTCCAGAAGCATTAACAAATGAGAAATAAAATATTCAATAAATAATATTTCTCTATAGAGGATTTGTCAAATGTTGCTAGTGTGCTGTCGAATAGTAAAATCTGAGGGCTATTGAGAATGTGGGAGAATAACATGATTCCTGAAACAATCAAATGGGTGACTGATTGTGGGCATGAACTCTAGCAGGGTTATTTGCCATGCCCTTTTTCCATTGGTACAGATATCCTTTGATTTACACACTTTTCAAGTTTTATGCCTAATGAGCTTGTATCCAGGTGCAGGACCATTTTTAACCAGGAATATATTTATCACTGTGACATGAAACTATTGGAAGATCGTTTTATCCTGAGATTAAAGTTCATAATATTTACTCAGGCCTGTGTGTGGGAGGGCAGGGTTTGCGGGTGATCGGGTTGGACAACGACAGTGCGGGGGCATCGGCTCTCGCTGCAGGGCGGCATCTCGGCAGATCAGTGGCCCCGTCACCGTGAGTCGCGGGTTGGCCTGCGGCAGGGAGGGGGAGTGGGCAACGGTCCTGGCGAGGTCAGGCCCAAGGCCTCCGGTTCCAGGCGCTGGGAAGCGGCCTTGGCTTCTCCTGACACCGGCCAGGCCTCAAAACCAGAGTCCACGGTGAGACCTTGCAACGTAAACAGAGGAGGTGGGGGCGATTAGCGGGCTGACGCCAATGCATTCTGGGATTTGTTGTATTACTGTGCATGCGCTATACTGGCGCGGCGGCCAGCGGGCCAACTCTAATATATATTTAATATGATCTTGCGGGCCAAATATAATTATATTGCGGGCCAAATTTGGCCCGCGGGCCAGAGTTTGACATGTGTGCTCTACATGTTGTATGACACGACTGCTTGTTTCCCTTTCTTCTTTATACACTATGTCAGTTTAAATTAGATTGGCAGGGAGATGGGAACCAGAGTATTAGAATAGATAGTGAGGTGGAGGACGATAAAGAGTTTTGTGTCCAGTTCTATCACCAAAAAAACAGGAAGGATATCAGTAAATATTGATGCAAAAAAACTGTTCAAGATCTCCAACATCTTGTGAGGGTCCACATATGACGACCACTCTGATCTTCTAGGGGACCATTTTTGTCCCTTAATATCCTTTTACTCTTAATATACTTGCAGAAAACCTTTGGGTTTATATTTACCTTGTCTACCGAAGCAACCTCATGTCTTCTTTTATCCTTCCTGATTTCCTTAAGTATTTTCTTAGATTTTCTATACTCTTCTAGTACCTCATTTGTTCCTTGTTGCCTACACCTGTTATACACCCCTCTCTTCTTCTTAACCAGATTGCAATATCCCCTGAAAACCAAGGTTCCCTGTGCCTGTTAACTTTGCCTTTAATTCTGACAGGAACATGTAAACTTTGCACTCTCAAAATTTCACCTTTGCAGGCCATCCACTTACTGAACATATCCTAGCCAGAAAGTTGATCCTATCTTATTTCCATAAAATTGGTCTTTCTCCAATTTAGAATCTAAACTCAAGGATCAGACTTATCCTTATCCATAATTAACTTGAAACTAATGACATTATGGTGACTGGAACCAAAATATTCACCTACACATACTTCTGTCACCTGTTCAGTCCTGTTCCCTAATAGAAGATCCAGCATTACATCCTCTCTTGTTGGTACCTCTATATATTGATTTAGAAAAATTTACTGAACACATTTGACCAAACTTCAAGTCATCCAGTCAATATGTAGAAAGTTAAAAATCTCCTACTATCACAACTTTCTGTTTCTGTTGTCTCTCTACAGATTTGCACCTCCAATTCTCTCTGACTATTGGGCAGTCTATAATACAACCCTATCAGTGTGGTCACACCTTTCCCGTTCTTCAGCTCCACCCATATAGCCTCTGCAGATGAGCCCTCTGGGCTGTCCTGTCTAAGCACAGCTGTGATATTTTCCCTGACTAGCAATGTCTTTCCTCCCCTTTTCATTCCTCCCCCTCTATCACGTCTGAAACAACAGAACCCCAGGACATTGAGCTGCCAATCCTTACCCTTCTGCAACCGTCTCACTAATAGCAATCATGTCATAATCCCCCCCCTGCCAATCTGCACCCTAAGATCATCTGTCTTTCCGACAATACTCTTTGCATGAAAAAAATACACCTGAGAATATTTCTATCTTGTACAAATCTTTGATTTCTGTCTATACGTGCAGTCCTCGCTTTATTCTCCTCCACCTTGCTACCATTCTGGTTCCCAACACCCTACCAATCAAGTTTAAACCCCCCTGGAGCAGCACTAGCAAGCCTATCTACAAGGATGTTAGTCCCACTCTAGTTCCGGTGCAAACTGTCCCATTGGAACGGTCTCACCTTCCCTGGAACAGAGCCCAATTGTCCAGAAACATGAAGGCCTTCCTCCTGCATCATCGTTTTATCCACGTATTTGGCTGCATTAACTTCCTATTTCTAGCCTCACTAGCACGTGGCACAGGTAGTACTCCTGAGATCACAACCCTGGAGGCCCTGTCCTTCAACTCCCTCAACTCTCTTTGTAGGATCTCCTCATCCTTCCTACCCACTTCATTCTCTATGTGAACCATGACATCTAGCTGCTCACCTTCCCTCCTGAGAATACCGAGAACCTGATCCAAGATATCGCGGACCCTGACACCAGAGAGGGAACAGACCATCCAGGATTTTCGGTCTTCCATAGAACCTCTTATCTGTTCTTTAACTATCAAATCATCTATCAATATTACTCTCCTTTTTTCTCTTCTAAGCTGAGGGTCCAGTCTCAGTGCCAGAAACATGACCACTATAACTTGTCCCTGGTAGGTCGTCCCACCAACAGTATCCAAAACGGTTTACTTATTGTTGATGGGAACGTCTACAGGGACGTAAGCTTTGCTTACTCTGTCTATTCCCTCTCCTGACAGTCAACCAGCTACCTGCCTCCTGACTGTTCAGGGTGACTGCCTCCTTGAAACTCCCTCTCTATCACTACCTCTGCTTCCTGAATGATCCGGAGTTCATCCAGCTCCAGCTCCCTAACTCAGTTTGTCAAAAGCTGCAGCTGGATGTACCTTTTGCAGGTGTAGTCATCAGGGACAATTGTGTTGTTCCAGATTTCCCACATCCTGCAATTGGAGCAATCCACTGCCGTAGCTGACTCCATCTACCTACTCCTAATATCGATCCGAGATATTAATCCAAAGGCTGTCTGGCCGAAGCCTCACTCATCACCAGCCCGCCAAAGGCCAACCTGCCGAAGCCTCATGGCCAAAGGTCTTCCTTCCAAAGCTTCACTGCCGACCTGCCAAGGGCCACCTCTCCAAAACCTCACTCACTGCCAACCTGCCAAAGGAAACTCACACAGAGACAAAGAAAACGTACAAACTCCTTACAGACATGGCGTATTTGAACCTGGGTCACTTTGGAATATTTATGTATCCTTGTACAATAAAATCCCAGTTGTCTGGAATACAAGCAAATGGCAAAATAAATCACAAAATAAATAGGCAAAAAATATGAAAGTTTAAAACTGGCACTCCTTAGAGGTTAGTTCGCCAATCACACAACACACAATCTCAAGCAACCAGAAAATTCATTTATCCGGCATCTATCAATCCCCATAAATGCCAGATACCAGGGGTTTTACTCTATATTTATTTTCTTTCCTCTGTGACGCATTGGGTTCATTTAATTGACATTAATGCTATTACCAAAACTAATTTAACAAATTTCAAATTGAAAATATGATAGATAGAGAAGGAGTTATATTCTCAAAATTTCCCATCAACAATAATTCAGTATTTAACGGGAAAACAACACACGTAATCCGTTGCAAAAACTTACTAATGGAAATCCAAAAAGGTTTTACCTTTGAACAAAACCATGTAGAATGAACAAAAGTTCCAACATCCTTTCCACATCTAAAACATTGATCTGATGTATCCGATTTCCATCTATTCAATTTCTGAGGCTTAATATACAATTGATGTAAAAAGTTACAATGAAGCAATTTATATCTTACATTTATTGTATTAGACATCACTTCTTTCCATAAATCTTGCCAAACCTGTTGGTCTGTTGATATATTTAAATCTTGTTCCCATCTTTCCTTTGTCTTAAACAAACCTTATTTCGGTACTTTTTCTTGTAACATCATATATGCGATTGAAATAAATTTTATAGCCATTCCATCAACAATTAACTGTTCTAAATCTGTAATATCTTTTAAAATCATATCGGATCCTAATTTCTCTCTTAAATTGTGGTGTGCTGTTAGCCAAAATCAGACACACACAAGGTAAAGACTGTACAACAGGTTTTAATCCACAAAGACTTCCACAGAGCCAGGCTAGCTGTAGCTGCAGTAACTCTGAGTGAGGCTTCGGGAGGCTGGTGCAGGCTTATATCCCGGAGGGTGATTGACACCCGACCGGGTGGGGCTTGATCCATTCAGGCCGACTGATTGACAGCCGGCCAGGTGTTGTTCTGTCCCCTTACACTCCTTCAGGTACAGATGTTGCTCCCTGCAGTAGGCCGGTGGTGTACCATCACATTCACCCCCTTCTTTAAAATTGCCCCGGCGAGGAGGGCAGTAACAAGGAATCGTACCCACTATTCAACATACAATATTTACAGATTGAGACGATCTGACGGCTGTCAGGGTCTCTGTGACCGTCGTAGGACTGGCTCTTGGTCACTGGTCAGAGGGGAAGTGGGTGGGCTGGCGGCAGGGGTCTGTCTGACTGGTGTGGTGCCATTCGGAGGGGTGGCCGAGGGGGCCAGGGTCGACATGTGAGAGTCGTATTGCATGGGTGGGGGGGCAGGTTCATCCCCCAAGGCTGAAACAGGCCCTTGGTGGTCAAGGAGGTTCTGCGCACCCCATAGCTGCCAGGGGACGGGGATGTATACCCAGTCGGCGAAGTCCTGGGCTGAAGGATACCGTGGGGTGCTGGGTGCTCCTGCTGGTTGAGACGGTGTCCTCCCAGCCACTGCCGAACCTAACGTAGGCGTAGTTGTGGTTCGCATGTAGGAGGAAGACCTGCTCGACCAGGGCTTCGGCCTTGTGTGACCGTACGTGCTTACACAGAAGCACCGGTCCCGGGGACGTGAGCCCTGCTGGGAGGGACATTCCAGTCGGCGACTTCCTGGGGAATGAGAACAGATGTTCATGAGGGGTCTCATTGGTAGCCATAGACAGCAGCGACCGAATGGCGTGTAGCGCCTTGGGCAGGGCATCCTGCCAGTACTCAACGGCCCACCCTTTTGACGAGAGCCAGGAGGACTGCCTTCCAGACTACCACGTTTTCACATTCCACTTGCCCACTGCCTCGGGTTATAACTCGTCGTACAGCTGGTCGCGATGCCCCTCGCTGTCAGGTACTGGCACAGCTCGTCACTCATGAAACTAGACCCCTGTTCGCTGTGGATGAAAGCGGGGTAGCCAAACATGGTGAAGATCTTCCCCAGGGCCTTGATGACAGTGGCCGTGGAGGTGTCCGGGCAAGGAATAGCGAAAGGGAAGCGTGAGTATTCGTCCACTACTGTGAGGAAGTAGACATTTCGGTTCATGGAAGGCAGGGGCCCTTTGAAGTCCATGCTGATATGCTCGAAGGGCCGTGGCCTTTACAACATGGGCCTGGGCCGGGCGGAAGAAACAGGGTTTACACTCTGCACAGACCCGGCAGGCCTCAGTCATGTCCCTGATGGTATACAGCACGTTCTGGGACTTAATGAAGTGGTACAACCTGGTGACACCCGGATGGCAGAGGGACTCATGCAATGCCTGCAGCCTGTCATCGTGCATAAATGTGCATGTCCGAGAGAGGGTATCTGGGGAGTCATTAAACTTCCCAGGGTGGTACTGGATATCGTAGCTGTAGGTTGCCAGCTCGACTCTCCAGTGCAGGATCTTGTCGTTCTTGATCTTGCTCTTGTGGGTAGTGTTAAACAAGAATGCCATGGCCCACTGGTCCTTGAGGAGGGTGAATCTCCTGCTGGCCAGGTAGTGGCGCCAGTGGCGGTCCGCTTCCACAATTGCCGGGGCCTTCTTTTCAATGGCAGAATGCCCTAGCTCGGAGCTGTGGAGGGACCTAGAGAAGAAAGTGACAGGGCCTGGTTGAGGGTAGCGGCAAGGGCTACCTCGGAGGCATCGCTCTCCATCTGGAAGGGGGAGTCCTCATCCACGTCCTGCAGCATGGCATCTGTGAGGTCCTGCCTGATGCGGATGAAAGCTGCCTGCGCCTCGGGTGGGAGGAGAAATGTTGTAGCTTGGGCCAGAGGGTGGACCTTGTCCGAGAAGTGAGGGACCCACTGCAAGTAATGGGAGAATAGGCCAAGGCACCTGCAAAGGGCCTTTAGCGTGGGGGCGCATTCTTTTTGGATCTGGGCTGACGACCCCATGGGCCACGATGTACCCCAGCATGGTGAGGCGGGTGGTGCTAAACACACACTTCCCCTTGTTGTAAGTGAGGTTCAGCTCCCCGGCCGTCTGGAAGAATTTCTCCAGGTTAGCATCGTGGATCTGCTAGTCACAGCCACAGATAGTGACGTTATCCAGATACAGGAATGTTGCCTTTAGCTTGTGCCAGTCTACCATGCGATCCATCTCCCGCTGGAAGACGGAGACCCTGTTCGTGACCCCAAAGGAACTTGGTGGAACTGGTACAGGTGCCTGTCTGCCTCGAAGGCGGTGTAGGGATTGTCCTTTGGGTGGATGTGAATTTGGTGATATGCTGACTTCAGGTTAATCGTGGAGAAAACCCAGTAGCGGGCTATCTCATTGACCATGTCGGCGATCCTCGGCAGGAGGTAGGTGTCCAGTTGGGTGTAGTGGTTAATGGTCTGGCTGTAATCTACGACCATCCTCGGCTAAGTTCCCCCTTTGACCACCAGAACTTGGGCTGTCCAAGGGCTGTTACTGGGATCTATGACACCTTCCGCCAGGAGTCGCCGCACCTCTGCCTTGATGAAGTCTCTGTCTGCAGTGCAATGGTGCCTACTTCTGGCGGCAATTGGCTTGCAGCCTACCTTAAGATATGGGAAGAGCGCCAATGGGGCGATGCGTAGTATAGAGAGGCTGTGGAACGTGAGTGGTTGTTGGGGACCCTGAAGGCAAGGGTGACACTCTGCAGGTGGCACTGGAAATCTAGGCCCAGGAGGATTGGGGTGCAGAGTTTGGGCATGACCAGGAGCCTGAACCGTATGTATGTCTCCCTTCCCACAGTTATATCGGCCGAGCAGCACCTGAGGGTACCAACAATCTTATCCTTGGCAGCGAGGGCGATCGAGCAGGTGGTGGGGTGGACTTTTAATCTCAGGGAGTGGACCATGCTCGGGTGAATGAAGCTCTCGGTGCTGCCACTGTCGAACAGGCACTTTGTTACCTGCCCGTTGACTTGCACATCCATCATAGAGCACCTGAGGTCATGAGGGATGTCCCTGGTCAGCGTGGTGGCAGCCAGGACATCTTGGGGTCAGAGTCATTGCTCTCTGGTTGTGTGCGGTGAGGCATGGGTAGGATGGCCTGGTCATCGCCTGTGTTGACCTCGTTGACGTCGGTCATGGGGTGCTGCGTGCGGCAACCGATGGCGTCCAGAGGTGTGGGGAGCATCGGTAGGGCTGCCTGGTCATCGCCTGTGTTGACCATGTTGTTCTCATCATCGTCGGGAGCCCTCCATGTCAGCTGCTGCCTGGCCTAAGATGGTGGCGGCACATAGGGGCCCGCTACATGGCTAGCCTCCTTGCCCAGTCATGTTCGTTGCACCGGGGGAAGTGATGTCTTCCCGGCCGGCAGCAGTGACGTCATTACGTCAGCCAGAAATTATGTCACGCCGTGAGCTGAAAGTGACGTCGCTGTAGTTCTTGGCAAGCGGCGTTGGTGAGGGCGGGGGCTGGTCCAGGTGCTCGGTGCACACGCTCCGATCGTCGCTGGCAGAGCCGGATGCTGCACCGTTGGAGTCGGGGGAGGCAGAAGTTGTAGCGGGGACAATGGCGCTGCCCAGCACTCGCATGTGGAGGGGTCCGCGGGGAAGGTGGGGAGGTCATAGAGGGCCGCTGAACTGCCAGCTGGTTTTGAGAGGCACACTTTAGCAAAGTGGCCTTTCTTGCCGCATCAGGAACAGTACTGGTTCCTAGCGAGCAGTTTCAGCGGTATCATCGGTCTGACCCACACCAGGACCCACAGTACTTAAAGGGGCGCCGGGTGCCTGCTGCTGCAACATTCTCCTCCCCAGCTTGGTCTGGGGCTGCAGCCTCAGTGTGAGAGGGCCTTGAGGGAGCCTGGGGGAACCTGGAATCGAAGGCTTCGATGTGCAGGGCTGCAGCTTCCAGGATTCAGACCACTTCCACTGACTTGGTCAGGGCGTAGATATTATCTTCCAGCAGTTTCTGCCGGATGGCCCTTGAGCGTAGCCCTCGGACGAAGGCGTCCTGGATCAGCCTCTCAACCTTCTCTGTGCCTACCCCGGGTTCAGCCAGACATGGTCGGGCCAACTCTCGCAGGTGTCCCAGGTAAGAGTCAGCCATCTCCCCGGGTTTCTGGGCTCGGGTGTTGAGGAGGTACCTTGCACAGACTGCATTCATGGGGGTCTTGTACCAATTCTCGAGAATGTCCATTGCGCTCTTATACGTGGAGCAGCCTTTGGTTGCCTGGAAGGCGAGGGGACCCAGCTTTGACCGGAGTAGGACCAGCCTCTTCCGATCTGAATCCAGGATGCCGCCTGCATGCGCCTCGATGATTGCCTCGACCGTGTGCCGCCAGATCTTGAAGCGTGTCTGGGCTTCCAGTTGGTGTGGGTCGACTTCGAGGCTCCCTGCGTTCAGGAGTTTTTCCATGGCAGCTGTGGGAAAATTTTGTGGATTAAATTGTGGTGCGCTGTTAGCCAGACTCAGACACACACACAAGGTAAAGATTGAACAACACGCTTTAATCCACAAAGACTTCCACAGAGCCAGGTTGGCTGTAGTTTCAGTAACTCTGAGAGAGGCTTCAGGAGGCCGGCGCAGGCTTGTATCCCGGAGGGTGATTGACACCCGACTGGGTGAGGCTTGATCCATTCAGGACGACTGATTGACAGCCGGCCAGGTGTTGTCCTGTCCCCTTACACTCCTGCAGGGACAGATGTTGCCCCCTGCAGTAGGCCGGTGGTGGACCACCACATAAATAAGCTCTTAATTGAAAATAACAAAAAGTGTATTACGAGGAATATCATACTTAATTTTTAATTGATCAAATGACATCAGCCTAGCATTATTGTAACAATCTCCTAACTGAGAAATACCTTTATTATTCCAAATATTCAAAAAATTAATATCTTTAGAAAATATTTAAAAAGGATTAATCAATGGCATTTTTAAATTTCTAATTTAATTTTATTCCAAATATTAAGCAAATATTTCAATATTGAAGCGTCTCTATCAATCATCAATCTTGGTTCTCATTGATAATAAATCCTTAAGGTATAGTTTCTCCAATCTTATTTAATTCAAATTTGACTCATAATGGTTTAATTTTCCAAATAAAGAAACAAGAAATTTTAATTGTGCTACTTCATAATAATTCTTAAAATTAGGAAGTTGTAATCCTAATTTGCATATCATGTTAATTTTTCTAAGCATTTCATTCTACATGTACATTGTGTGTTGATGAATGTGTCAAGCTCACTCAGTACTTTGGTGTTGTCTGTAGTTCTCAGTGGATTCCTGCCCGTTGCCCATTTCCAGCATCGTCCTGGGCGTTGTCTATTATTCTCAGTTCCACTCTGCCAATTATTTGTTGTGCGGCACCACCCTGTTATTCTGCCATTAATACTTTGTCTGTTATTCTTTGTTGTTTTCCATGCTATGCTGGTTGTTGTTTACTGTGTTACTTTCACCAGACTATCCATATCTTTACATTAGTGTTCATGCAACCACAACCTCGCACTCAATGCCACCAAAACCAAAGAGCTGATTGTTAACTTCAGGAAGGGAAAACCAGAGGTGGACGATCCAGTGATCAACGGGGGATCAGAGGTGGAGAGGGGGAGCACATTTAACTTCTTGGGAGTCACTATCTTGGAAGATCTTTCCTGGACCCAACACATTAATGGCATCGTGAAGAAAACACGTCAGTGCCTCTACTTCCTCAGGAGCTTGTGGAGGTTTGGTATGACATTGAAAACACTGGCAAATTTCTAGAGAGGTGTGGAGGAAAGTGTGCTGACCGGCTGCATCACGGGCTGGTATGGGGACAACAATACCTCTGAGTGTAAAGCCTTGCAAAAGCCCAGGACATCACAGGAAAAACCCTCCCCACCGTGGAGAACATATACAGGGAACACTGCCATCGGAGAGCAGCAGCAATCATCAAGGATCCCCACCACCCAGCACATGCTCTGTTCTCACTGCTGCCCTCTGCTGCCACAAGATTCACACCACCAGGTTCAGGAACCCCTCCACCATCAGACTCCTCAATGACAAAGTCAATCAGGGACTCATTAAAGAACTCTGACATTTGCACTTTATCAATTTTTTTTTTCCCTCTCTGTATTGTATTGCACAGTCAGTTTGTTTTCCTGGGAATGTTACTTACAGTTTTTAGTACTACCATTTAGTGGTAATTCTGCCACACCCACAGGAAAAAGAATCTCAGAGTTGTATGTCGTGTCATGTATGTACTCTGACAGTAAATCTGAATGTGTTGCAGGTGCTAAATCTGTCCTACAACAAGGTGTGTAAAGAGGATATTCTGACACTGGGTATCCTTCCACAGCTCAAAGTCCTCCACCTGACGGGCAATGATCTGGACTCGCTTCCCCTGGACCTGACCATTCCCCACGATCCTGTGGATAGGTATGAATCTAACAAAGGCTAAGCAAAGATGGAAAAAAAGTGTCTAAAAGCAAGTGGTTTCAGAACCAACTCATACTAAATAGATTCAAGAGTTGACCACGTGGCCCGTTGTGTAGGCTCGTGCCTAATCTGATCTTGGCCTCTGTTATACTTTCTTCCTCTTCCCCACTAACCCTGAAACTCTGTCTATTTCAGACCTGAATACATCCATAAACTTAGCCTCTACAGTACTAGGACATAGTGAATTCAAAGGGTATTCAGGGACAATGAGCACCTCATCTTTAATTATAAATTCCCCAACATGGGGAAATGTTCTCTTCATATAAATTTAAATTTTAAATTTAATTTTTTTTAAATTTAGACATACAGCACAGTAACAGACCCTTTTGGCCCTGGAGCCGTGCTGCCCAATTGACCTACAATCCTAGTAGGTTTTGCACAGTGGGAGAAAAACAGCCCCCGAGGAAAACCCACTCAGACACGTGGAGAATGTACAAACTCCTTACAGACAGCACGGGATTTAAACCTTGGTCCTGATCACTGGCGCTGTAACATTACACTAACTGCTATGCCAACTGTGTTGTTCCTTATTTAAATCCCTTCAGTATCTGTAGATTCTAAGCTCTTGGCGTGTAGACCAACCCCTTCAATCTTGCTGAGCAGCTTCCCAGTAAACATATCTTTTCTTCAGTAAGGAAACCAAAACTATAATCCGTATTCAACAAAGTGGCCTCACCAAATCTTTGAACACTTCCCAGAAGATTTTCCTCTCCTCTGCAATAAAGTCAATATTCCATCCTGGATGCTAACGTGATGCTTCTTGTATAGGAATGCCCAGACCTTTCTGTACAACAATATTCACATAGATAAGGTAGACAGCCAGTACCTTTTTCCCAGGGCCAAAATAGCAAACAGCAGGGGATTTCTCTACAAAACGAAGGGAGGAATGTTAGAGGGGTCTTCAGAGTTAAGTTTCTTTAACACAGAGAGTTGTGGGGGCCTGGAATGCCTTGCCAGGGATGGTGGTAGAGGCTGAAACATTAGGGAAATTTAAGAGACTCTTAGATGCATGGATGAAAGAAAAATATAGGGCTATAAGATAGGGAGGGTTTAGATTATGTTTTAAGGAATATACAGTTCAGCACAACATCGAGGGCCAAAGGTGCAGTATTATTGTTTTCTTGTTCTTGATTCCACATTGTATAACCTCACATTTCCTCACGTTATTGTCCTCCTTCCAAATTTTTGCCATAGGTTAATCCATCTTTGACCCATTGAAAAGCCTTTATCTGTCATTAATAGGCAATGTAAAGAGTTAAATTAATAATTCTTCAAGTATTCCACTACTTACATTTGGGTAAACTGGAAATGATCAGTTTGTTCTGACTCTTGACTTTTTGCCACCAGCACTCAAGGCTAGAGGGTGTGGATTTAAGATCAGAGGGGAGATTCCAGATGAGAGGGTGTGGGTCTAAGGTCAGAGGGGAGATTCCAGATGAGAGGGTGTGGGTCTAAGGTCAGAGGAGAGATTCCAGATGAGAGGGTGTGGGTCTAAGGTCAGAGGGGAGATTCCAGATGAGAGGGTGTGGGTCTAAAGTCAGAGGAGAGGATTCCAGACTAGAGGGTGTGGGTTTAAGGTCAGAGGGGAGATTCCAGACTAGAGGGCGTGAGTTTAAGGTCAGAGGGGCGATTCCAGGCTAGAGGGTGTGGGTTTAAGGTCAGATGGGAGATTCCAGGCTAGAGGACATGGGTTTAAGGTCAGATGGGAGATTCCAGGCTAGAGGACATGGGTTTAAGGTCAGATGGGAGATTCCAGGCTAGAGGACATGGGTTTAAGGTCAGATGGGAGATTCCAGGCTAGAGGACATGGGTTTAAGGTCAGAGGGGAGATTCCAGGCTAGAGGGCGTGAGTTTAAGATCAGAGGGAAAATTTCAGGCTAGAGGGTGTGGGTTTAAGGTCAGATGGGAGATTCCAGGCTAGAGGACATGGGTTTAAGGTCAAAGGAGAGAGATTCCCCGCTAGAGGCCATAGGTTTAAAGTGAGAGCAGTGGCAGATTAACTACCAACTGGGCCTTAGGCTGAACTTTAGTAAGTGCCCCCTGACCTTGCCTCCCTGCCCCACGGCCCCCACCCTTCATCCAATGCTGTGACTGTGGTTTAAACACAGAAACCTGCAGGAACTCAGATGGTCTCCTCACCTCCACAGGAGGTAAAGATACCTTGAAGAAGGGCTCAGGCCTGAAATGTCAATAATAAATTTTTACCTCCTACAGATGCTTGCACATGGGTTTGTCCCCTCCTGAACTCACCAGAATAACATTTTAATAATTTACTTGGATAACGCAGTCTGCATAAAAACACTTGAATTGATATAGAAAGATTTAAAGTGATGTCGGAAAGGACATGTAGCCAGATTCTGAATTCAGGGGTGCTTGTGCACATGAAAAAGGCACTGTCCGGGAGGGTAGGGGTTGGGAGGTTGGCAGCGGCGGCCACTGTCTGGGGTGGGGGGCTGACAGCATTGGTTGCTGTCAGGGAGGGAGCAGTGGTGTGTTGTGGATTGGAGCAATTATAGGTAACAAAGTTGTAGATACATAGAAATGGATATTAAGAGGATTATCTCTTAAAACCCAAGGGTGCATGTCATTAGTTCCTAGGATCTTGTCAGTCTGTAGTCCCACTTGCTTGCTCAATATTGTTTTCCTAATGACACCAATTATTTTAAATTCCTCTCTTCTATCCTGGAATTGCTCTTCTTAATTGGATACTTTCTGTATCTTTCACCTTGAAGACAAACATAAAATATTTGTTGAGAGTCTCT
Organism: Narcine bancroftii; assembly: GCF_036971445.1. Taxonomy (NCBI): domain Eukaryota; kingdom Metazoa; phylum Chordata; class Chondrichthyes; order Torpediniformes; family Narcinidae; genus Narcine; species Narcine bancroftii. Next base: position 212,714,736 of record NC_091475.1, read on the forward strand.
GCTGTATCATTATTATGTATTCTTCCATGTGATTGTTAAAGTACCACTAACTTCCCTTTTTCTATACTTGTGAAAAACTTTTTATATTTCTTATGAGAACATAGAATCGAAGAACACAGTAACAGGCCCTTTGGCTCACATATCTGTGCTTTACACATTGCCCAAATCAAACTAAATCCCTGCTGTTTGCACCTGAGCTATCCCCTATCCCCGTCTTATTTGTTTATTCTTATAAATCTTATTTTTGTCTTTTTTTTTTAGTTATCCTTTTCTGATTTCTAACATTTTCTAAATTTTCTGGCCTACTTTTAATCTTCACATCTGATCACTGATGACCCACGTATGATAAATTGTGAAGATTGGATATATTGAATATGTGAAAGGTGAGATTCTCCACCCAGTGAGTATCTGAAATAAGCCAGATGAGGTGTGAAGACAGATACAGTTACAAAGTTTAAAAGGCATCTCTGCAGATACTTGGATAGGAAAGGAGTAGAGGGACACCGATTGAACCCAGGCAAATGGGATTGGTGTAGATAAGCACCTTGGTCAGCGATGACACAAACCATTCAGCATGACTATTCTATGCTAATGTTTATCGTCTACCTGAGTTTCTTTTGAAAGAGAACCCTGGCAAATTTCTACAGAGGTGTGGTGGAAAGTGTGCTGACCAGCTGCATCATGGTCTGGTACGGGGACACCAATACCCCCAAGTGTAAAGCCCTGCTAAAGGTAGTGGACACGGCTCAGGACATCTGTGTTGTATGCTTCTACAATTCTATGGCTGATCACATTTCACTAAGGATTTTTAAAAATGACCATGTGTGTTGTGCTTATACACAGATCGGAAGAACCCTTGCTGAGATTTCCAGTCCTTGAGATTCTGATGCTGGATGAGAACCGGTTCTCTGACCCCTGTGTGTTTTCAAGCCTGGCCAGTCTTCACAGGTGAGGAGTACTGTTGGACACAGAGACCTGCTCCAGACAAGCAAAAGCCACTCAGTTGTAGAGTACATGATGGAGATTTCATTCATTTACTCTACAGGTTATTTTATACTGTGTGTTTTGAGCTCCTCCATCTCCCATTTCTGTCCAGTTGACTGTGTTCCGTCTATCTGCTCATTCGATTACTTCTGCTTCACTGTCAATGACTGATCTTGTTTCTTGTCTCCAAGACCAGAAGACATAGGTGCAGAAATAGGCCATTCAGCCCATAGAGTCTGCCCTGCTATTTAATCCATCCCCCCCCCCCCCCCCCCTACTCCCTGGCCTTCTTTTCTTCCCATAACCTTTGATACCCTGGCTAATCAAGAACCTATCAATCTCTGCCTTAAATACACCCAATGACCCGGCCTCCACAACCACCTGTGGCAACAAATTCCACAGATTCACTACCCTCTGGCTGAAGAAATTCCTTCACATCTCTGTTCTGTCTATTTCTTTTTTACCTGCTGCCCCTTATCTGAAATCACAGAACTATATTCTTTGCTGACAGCGTATAATGGACTATAGGTTGCAGATTTATTGTCAGAGTGGGTACATGACATCACATACAACCCCGAGATTCATTTTTCTGCAGGCAAAGAAGAATTACCACTTATTGGCAGTGCCAAAAAAAAACTGTACACAGGTAAACAAAAAATAAATAAATAAATAAATAGAAGGAATCAATAAAGTGCAAAATTAAGGGTCCTTTAATGAGTCCCTGATTGAGTATATTGTTGAGGAGTCTAATGGTGGAGGGGGAGCAGCTGTTCCTGAACCTGCTGGTAAGAGTCTTGTGCCACCTAGAACCTCTTTCCTAATGGTAGCAGCGATTACAGAGCATCTGCTGGGTGGTGTGGATCCTTGATAATTGCTGCTACTCTCCGACGGTATTTCCCTGTAGATGTTCTCAATGGTGGGAAGGTTTTGCCTGTGATGTCCTGAGCCGTGTCCACTACCTTTTGCAAGGCTTTACGCTTGGGGGTATTGGTGTCCCCGTACCAGACCATGATGCAGCCGGTCAGCACACTTTCCACCACACCACTGTAGAAATTTACCAAGGTTCTCTTTCAAAAGAAGCTCAGGTAGACGATAAACATTAGCATAGACTAGTCATGCTGAATGGTTTGTGTCTGTGCTGCAGGCTCCATGTAATTATTACCCTGATCTGAAGCTTCATGCTGAGAGATTGCTGTGACAAACATCATTAGCCACTCTTGGATTACTGTGTTCAGTTCTGGTCGCCATACTACGTAAAAGATGCGATCAAGCTAGAGAGGGTGCAGGAATGATTCACAAAGATGTTGCCTGGATTGGAGGAGACACTGGACAGGCTGGGACTACTTTTCCCTGGAGGTTGACCAGATAAATAAAATAATGAGAATCACATAGGGTAGATAGCCAGAGTTAATTTCCCAAGGGAATGGTGTCTAAATCTAGAGGAAGGAGGTGGAAAAGGGATCCGATGAATTTTTCATTGGGATCTGCAATAGCTGGCAGAGGACAGGTAGAGGCAGGGACAGTGACAACGTTTAAGGGGCATCTGGACAGATACATTAAGGAACAAGGTTATGGAATTGACGCAGATAAGTGGAGTTAGTACAGATAGGAATGAGGGTCATCATAGATGCAGTGGGCAGAAGGGCCTGTTCCTATGTTGTACTGCTAGGCCTCTAAATTTCTGAACTGGGTTTTAAACTGCCTTCAGAGTTGGAGGAAATAATGTGACTCATAATTCATAGATGATTAAAAAAATATAGGGGGATGGGTCTCAAAATAAAAGTCTTTAAAAAGAGTCCTGACCTGGTGTTGTCTGTCCATTTCTCCCTACGGATGCTGCGTGACCCAATGACTCCCTCTAGTTTTCGTTGTTTGTTCAAGATTCCCACATCTGCAGTGTCTTATTTATCTCCTTCCCTCAATCATCCCCTCCTTCATTGTTCATAGTGTTGGTATTACCCATCTTTTCACATGGCTTACCTTGGTTGGATGCTACAGCCCATAATGTGGACCTCAACTCTTCACATTGATTTTTTAATCAAAGCCTATGTACTTTGCCCAGCTCGTCACTCCAAACTAAAATATTATTTCTCTTTCTCATTGTTGGCTGAACAGGCTGAAGTACCTAAATCTCGACCAAAACAGCTTCACTGGAGTCCCCTACCTGCAGCAAATGGAGCCCTCTGCACCTTCTGAGAAGACTGGAAGTCAGCACCACCATTTGATTGTCAGCCAGAACAAACACCCCATCACATGTCCATCAGTAACGTCCGTGGAAGTTCCTGTGTTTCAGTCAGATGTTGAAGTTGAGGGGTATTTCAGAGAAAGAGTGGGAGAAGGAGAGAGAGAGGGAGAGGGGAAAGAAGGGGGAAAAGTGTGGGAGGGGGAGAGAGTGGGGGAAGTGGAGAGAGTGAACCAGGAAGTGCGAGAGGAGGGGGAGGGTGTGGAACAGGAGGAGAGAGTGGGACAGGGGGCAAGTGTGGGGAAGGAGAGTATGGGGAAGAGAGTAGAAGAGGGGAGAGTGAACAATGGAGAAAGAATTTTGGAGGAAAATAGACCAGGGGAGGTGGAGAGAGTGGAGCAGGGGGAGAGTGAGAAGGAGGGGGAGAGAGTGGGGATGGAGCAAGGGCAGGGGGTGGGAAAGGGAGTGGGGATAGAGCAAGGGCAAAAAGTGATGGATGGGGAGAGAGTGAGGGAATTGGAGGAAGTGGAATATGGAGAGAGGGTAGAGGTGGGAGATAAAATGGGGGAAGGGGAACAAAGGGAACAGGGGGACGAGGAGCAGAAGAAAGTGGAAAAGGATGGGAAGGGAAAGACTGGGGAAGAGGAGAAAGAAATGACAGGGAAAGAGGTGGATAAAGACAAGGAGATCGAGGAGGGGGAGAAGATGAAATCATCTGTTCCTGGTAGGTTTCATTTCCATCTTGCTTTCCCTTCCCTTCCCTCCAGTTAATGGTTGATGATCACACTCATGACAGATTGCTTCTGGTGACTCCATGATTCATGTGACAATGGCAGAGAGGGGTTTTATAATGGGATGTTTGACCATGGAAGGCAACATAGCAGCCTCTTGTGTTTCTGGTAACACAGCTAATCTGTAAATGTCCACTTTTAGACAGTGACGAGGATTGGGGAAAGTGGTCCAATGCCTACAAAGCTCAAGAGTATCACAATCAAAATAAAGGGGCCCCATATTAAACCCACTCTTGGAAAAAGGTACAGAAGAGATTTGCAAAGTTGTTGCCAGGATGAGGGAAGTTGAGTTATCGTGAAGGACTAGGCTGTTAACCTTCGAATGAGGGAGGTTGAGAGTCATGAGGGCCATAGATATGGTTAAGAGAGATGGTCTGTTTCCTGGAGAAGGAGAGGTATAACTATGAGGTGAGGGGTGTGGGATTTATAAGGGACATGAAGGCCATTTCTTCACTCAAAGAGGGGTGGGCCCATGGAATGAGTTGCCAAAGTGGTGGAGGCAGGTACCAGAAGATATAGGAGCAGAAGTAGGTCATTCAGCCTGTCAATTCTGCTCCACCGTTCCATCATGAGCTGATCCACTCAGCCTCACTCCTCTGCCTTCCCCCCATAATTTTTAATACCCTGACTATTCAAATACAGATCAATCCCTGCCTTAAATACACCCAATGACCTGGCCTCCACAGCCACCTGTGGTAGCAAATTTCAGAGGTTTACTGTTCCCTGGCTAAAGAAATTCCTCCATATCTCTGTTTAAATGGGTGCCTTTCAATCCTGAACTTGTGCCCTCTTGTCCTTGACACACTCCCCCCCTCCCCACTGTCAGATCAACTTTGTCACATCGACTCGATCCAGGATTTTCAACATTCAGAATGCTTTTATGAGGTCCTGCCCCATTCTTCTGAACTCCAAGGAGAACAGTCCCAGAGGCAGTAAATGTTCCTCGTATGCTAGTCCCTTCATTTCAGGAATGGTTCTTGTGAATCTTATCTGAACCCTCTCCAATGCCAGCACATCCTTTCTTAAATAAGGAGCCAAAATTGTACCCCCTACTCCAAGTGAGGCTTCATAGAGCCTCAATGTCACATCCCTGCTCTTGCATCCTATTTCTCCAAATATGAATGCCAACATTGCATTTGCCTTCTTCACCACCTGGAGCCGCCTCCCAGGATTTAGAGCTGGTGACTGTAAAGGAACAGCCATGATTTTCAGGATGATATGTGATTTCTGTGGGTGTGAGAGGGGAGCAGGTGATGGTTTAAAAAATAAAATAACTACACGGGGGAAATCTGAAATAAAAACAGGAAATCACAGAAACACAAAATAGGTCAGGTGGCAACTGTGGTGAGAGGGAAACAGAAAGAGCATCATCTGTGTGGCATTTCCACCTCAGTTTCCGATTTTGGCAACTGCTGTCTCATTAGACAGAGCAGCATTGCTTCCTTCCCCTGTTACTGTCTCATCTCCCACCCCCCACCCCGTAGCAACACCTCCTGCACCCGGGTGGCTGGGGTGGCCAAACCTTCACCGAATCATCCAGCACCAAATCCAACATCACTAACAGTACCAGCAACACCACCCCCATCACTGCCCACTCCCCCAACCCCAACCCAACCTCCTCCATCCCTTCCCCATCTCAACCTCCTCCCCCCCAACCGCACCCCAACCCCATCCCCCAACCCCAACCCAACCTCCTCCACCCCTACCACCATCCCTTCCCCATCACAACCTCCTCCCCACCCCAACCACACCCTACCCCATCACTGCCCACTCCCCCAACCCCAACCCAACCTCCTCCACCCCTACCACCATCCCTTCCCCATCTCAACCTCCTCCCCCCAACCGCACCCCAACCCCATCACTACCCACTCCCCCAACCCCAACCCAACCTCCTCCACCCCTACCACCATCCCTTCCCCATCTCAACCTCCTCCCCCCCAACCGCACCCCAACCCCATCCCCCAACCCCAACCCAACCTCCTCCACCCCTCCCACCATCCCTTACCCATCACAACCTCCTCCCCCCCCAACCGTACCCCAACCCCATCCCCCAACCCCAACCCAACCTCCTCCACCCCTACCACCATCCCTTACCCATCACAACCTCCTCCCCCCCAACCGTACCCCAACCCCATCACTGCCCACTCCCCCAACCCCAGCCCAACCTCCTCCCCCCCAACCGCACCCCAACGCCATCCCCCAACTCCAAACCAACCTCCTCCACCCCTACCACCATCCCTTCCCCATCACAACCTCCTCCCCACCCCAACCACACCCTACCCCATCACTGCCCACTCCCCCAACCCCAACCCAACCTCCTCCCCCCCAACCGCATCCCAACCCCATCCCCCAACCCCAACCCAACCTCCTCCACCCCTACCACCATCCCTTCCCCATCTCAACCTCCTCCCCCCCAACCGCACCCCAACCTCATCCCCCAACCCCAACCCAACCTCCTCCACCCCTCCCACCATCCCTTACCCATCACAACCTCCTCCCCCACAACCGCACCCCAACCCCATCCCCCAACCCCAACCCAACCTCCTCCACCCCTACCACCATCCCTTCCCCATCTCAACCTCCTCCCCCCCAACCGCACCCCAACCCCATCCCCCAACCCCAACCCAACCTCCTCCACCCCTCCCACCATCCCTTACCCATCACAACCTCCTCCCCCCCAACCGTACCCCAACCCCATCACTGCCCACTCCCCCAACCCCAGCCCAACCTCCTCCACCCCTACCACCATCCCTTCCCCATCACAACCTCCTCCCCACCCCAACCACACCCCACCCCATCACTGCCCACTCCCCCAACCCCAACCCAACCTCCTCCACCCAACCACCATCCCTTCCCCATCACAACCTCCTCCCCACCCCAACCGCACCCCACCCCAACCCTTCCCCTACCCTGTCCCCATCACCCCAAACCTCCTCCACCCTGCCACAATCCCCTCCTCCAGCATTACCCCTCCCCATCCCCAACTCCTCCCCAATCACACCCCAACCTCTTCCCCACCCCACCTCAACCCCTCTCCACCAACCACAACCTAACCCCTAACCCCTCCTCACCCCAACCCCAATCCCATCCTCAACCTCTCCCCAACCTCTCCTCCTCCAACCACAACCCTACCCCACCCCTTCCACCACCCCTAGCCCCTTTCCCAAACTCCACCCCAACCCCAGCCCAACCTCCTCCACCCCGACACAATCCCCTCCTCCACCCCCAACTCCACCCTAACCCCACTCCCATCCTCAAACCCTTGTCCTCCTTCAACCACAACCCCACCCCACCCCTTACACCATACCTAATCGCTTTCCCAACCTCTACCCCCAACCCTCCCACAACCCTACCTCCTCCATGCTTCAACCTCAACCCCTCTCCCAAACCCCTCTACCCCATCCACATCCCACCACCAACACCCATCCTACCAGCCCCCAGCCCTTCCCCCACCCATTTCCTTATTATTTCAGAGCAGTAATTCTTACCATTTCATCAAGGTCTTTGTTTCTTTGCAGAACCTTTCCATCTTCCTGCCTGTTTGGACAAGATCCTTGGCGAGACCTCGGCCACTGTGGAGGTATAGTCTGTGACTCTTGTTGTAAGTGTGACAATAATTTAGTGCTTCTCACTAAGAACAACTCGGATTTATGGGCTGCCTTTGCCTGAGCTGAGCTCCTGCCCACAATAGCTCTGCTCTGGAGCCACATCCTGCAAAATCACCCCGTTAAAATTCCACAACTCTTGTCATCTCAGTCCATCTCACTGCTGAAATGATGAACCTAGACTTCCAACAGGTTAGATAAGACACAATGCATAGGAACAGGCCCTTTGGCCCTACAGCCCATGCTGGTACATGAAGTTATGATCACCACACTAGAGGAAAAACCATGGTTACATGGGGAGAGTGAAGAGTAGAAGGGCCAAAGGGCCTGCTCTGTGTTGCATGGATTGCGTGAGATTCACCAGCAGGTTGGCTGGTTTGGAGGGCTTGAGTTATTTGACAAGCAGTCCCTGGAGTGAAAAATGGCAGAGGGAGGAGGTTTAAAGGGGATCTGAGGGGTAATATTTACACACACGGAATGGTTGGTATCTGGAGTGAGGTGGTGGAGGCAGATACAAAGAACATAAGAAATGGGAGGAGGAGGAGTCATCCATCCGGCCCATCGAGCCTCCTCTGTCATTCAATAAGATCACGGTTGACCTGATGATAGGCACATCTCCACTTACCTCCCTTGTCTTAAATGTATTTACTGAGGTAGGCTTTACTGCTTCAATGGCCAGCGAATTCCACAGATTCACCACCCACTGGGAAAAGCAGTTCCTCCTCATCTCCATCCTAAATCTACCGCCCTGAATCTTGAGGCTATGTCCCCTAGTTCTACCCTCCTACAGCAATGGAAACAACTTACCTACCTCTATCTTATCTGTGCCTTTTATAATTTTGTTTCCATAAGATCCTCTATCGTTCTTCTAAACTCGAGGGAGTACAGTATAAAACGACTCAATCTCTCGTCATAGGCCAACCCCCTCATCTTTGGAAGCAACCTGGTGAGCCTCCTCTGCTCCGCCTCCAAAGCCAGTCCATCCTTCCTCAAGTCAGGAGACCAGAACTGCTCACAGTTCTCCAGATGCAGCCTCACCAGGACCTTGTACAGTTACACCATAACCTCCCTGCTCCTAAATGCAATCTTATCAGCGATGAAGGCCAACGTCCCATTTGCCTTCTTGATAACCTGCTGCACCTGCAAACCAACTTTTTGCAATTCATGCACAGGCACTCCCAATACCTTCTGATTGGCAGCAGGCTGTAATTGCTTGCCATTTAAATAATCTGATCTTTCATTCTTCCTTAGATAACCTCACATTTACCAACATTGTACTCCATCTGCTTGAGCCTTGCCTGCTCACTTAACCTAACTATATCTCTCTACAGACTCTCCATATCATACAACCATAGAACACTACAGCACGGAAAACAGATCGTTTGGCCTTTATGGTCTGTGCCAACCATTGTTCAGCTAGTCCCAATAACCTGCTCCCATTCCATAACCCTCCAGACCATTCCCATCCATATATCTATCCAATTTATTCTTAAAACTTAAGATCAAGTCCACACTCCCAGCATTTTCTGAGTGAAGAAGTTCCCCCTAATGTTCCCCCTAAATCTTTCTCCTTAAATCCACGTCCTCTCATATTTCTCTCTCCTAATCTCAGTGGAAAGAGCCCCTCACATTTACTCTATCTACACCTCTCAGAATTTTGTAAGCCTCTATCAAATCTCCCCTTATTCTTCTTTGTTCCAAGGAATAAAATCCTCTGTACAATATGCTTTTCCACTCAATTTAGTGTCATCATCAAACTTAAATGTTCTATACTCTGTCCTCTCTTCCAGATCATTAACATATATATCACTTTTAAAAGGCCTTTGACAAGTATTTGGGCAATAAGGAATAAAGGGACATGGTCTAATGGGGGTAAATAGGATTAATGAAGGTGGGCATCTCAGTTGGCTTGGATGAGATTTTGGGTTTTCTCATTCCAATTCCACAAAATTGTGGGCTGAAAGAGCTGTACTATGCTGCAGGTGTATGTTCTATGTCTATTGCAGGAGGGGAATTCACAATTCATCAGGAGTGTGCAGACTGAGGAGTGGAGGGTGGGGGTGATCGTGTAGGAGGAATCTTTTTAACCCTCCCAAATTGAAAATTCCCCAGGGAAGGCAGAGCAACAGGTGGCCAAAGATATAAACACCATTAACATATGGATCAGGAATTGCCTAGTGACCATGGTGAATGTTGAAAGGCCTGGACAGAGGAGATGTAGAAAGGTTGTTTCCCATGGAAGGGGAATCTACTCTTATATCTTATCGTCTTGCATCTAATTCTCTGATCTAACCAGGAGCTGCATGGTCACAGTCATTACAGGTTGGAAACAGGCCATTCAGCCCATCATTCATGCTGACTGTCAAGCACTCATTTCTACTCATCCTGCGCTGATCCCATTTGACTATTCTCCCATCTTCATAAATCTCTGATTCCCCCTCCACTCACCTCCACACAAAGAGCAATTTACAGCAGCTAATTAACACCAGCCTGTACATCTTTAGGGCAATTATTCTCAACCTTTTATCACCCCCTTAGGATTCTGCTCCGTTTATGGTCCCCCTTCCCTGTGAAGCAATCAGTTTTAGTTGGTGACTTCTGTCCTTCTCTCCTAGCGACTACATAAAAAATATTTTGGTTTCAGTCCGTGGCCCCCCTTAAATGTGCTGTGCCCCCCTGGGAGGAGGGGGGTGCATGGCTCCTGTTGAGAATGGCTGCTTTAAGGCCTGGGAGGAATTCGGAGAACCCAGGGAAGTCGGTCACAGGGAGGAGGTGCAAACTCCACACAGAGAGCACCCAAAATCAGGATCAAACCTGGGTTACTGGAACTGTGAGCTAGCAGTACCGTCTGCTGTTCCACTGTGGTGGCTGAAAGGGTGGGTTGAGGCCATGGAATAAGCTAAAAACAAGGATGAAGCTCATAGAAATTGCCATTCCCTTCAACCATACCTGTAGATATGTACTGCTGGAGCAACTGCTCTCTCAGCAGGGGCTTCTGCTGCCTGGATATATCTTACCCCTTGAATATGTGTATTGTGCGTGTAAATGTGTGCATAATAGTCTGGAGAAAGCTGTTCCCCGACAGGCTGTAGATGTACAGTCAGATGATAATAAATTTCAACTTGATATTGAATGCAATGAACTTCCGGTAGTTGGCTTATTTTAATCACTTTGGAAGAGAAAATTTAGCTAAAAGAAATGAAGCCATTCTCCTCCATTTCTTTTCAGGGACAAGAAACTATGGAACAATTACTGGAACCCCTTGAAACCAAATCAATGTGTGTTCCAAAAGCACCGTATGAGTTTCTTCCTCCGTTCTCAGGGTTGAGGCACCTCAGCCTCGCAAAAAACAAGGTACTGCCTGAATTCTACATCCGTCTCTCTGCCTCTCTACTGAAACTCACTTTATTTTCTTGAACTAGCTACAACTGTGAATGTTTATTAATCTATTTTGTTAGACTGTAAGATACAGGAGCAGAAATAGGCCATTCAGCCCATCGTCTGCTCAGATATTCCATCATAAGCTAATTCATTCTTCCACTCAGCCCCCACTCTCTGCCTTCTCCCCATAACCTTTGATACCATGTCTATTCAGATACCTATCAATTTCTACCTTAAATACACACAATGACCTGGCCTCCACAGCAGCCTGTGGCAGCAAATTCCAGAGGTTCAACACTCTCTGGCTAAAGAAATTCCTCTGTATCTCTGTTTTAAATGGCCCTTGAATCCTGAAGTTGAGCCCTCTTGTCCTAGACTCTCCCATAATGGGAACCAACTTTACCACATCTACTCTGTTCAGGCCTTTCAACATGCAAAATGCTTCTACGAGGTCCCCCCTCATTCTTCTGAACTCCAAGGAGTCCAGTCCAAGAGCCGACAAACATTCCTCATCTGCTAACCCCTTCATTCCAGAAAGCATTCTGGTGAATTCTCTCTTAACTCTCTCCAATGCCAGCACATCCTTTCTTAAATAAGGAACCAAAAACTGTCCCCCATCCTCCAAGTGAAGCCTCACCACTTCCTTATAAAGCCTCAACATCACATCCTGCTTTTATACTGCTTTTGCCTTCTTTATTCACCAACTCAACCTTGAGGATACCTCTACGGTATCCTGCACATAGACTCCAAGTCCCTTTGCACATCTGAATTTTGAATTTTCTCCCCATCCAAATAATCATCTGCCCTTTTATTCCTTCGATCAAAGTGCCTGATCAGACACTTTCCAACATTGTATTTCATTTGCCATTTCTTTGCCCATTCTCCTCGTCTAAGTCTCTCTGTAGAGTCAGCGTTTCCTCCTCACTACCTGCCCCTCCACCAATCTCTGTACCATGTGCAAATTTTGCCACAAAGCCATTTTACAATCATTTTCTCTAGGCGTATTGTGGTAAGTTCATTTATACTATTGTTGATGTTCCTTGCATCTGTGCTTATGCATGGCAATAAGCTCCCTTTTGCCAAGTTCCACATCGAACCTGGAATAACATAAGGATCTACCATCCTACATGTGATTGGGAGGTAGTGAGGTCGAGGGGAGGAGTGCAGTGTGCAGGGGCAGACATTGAAGTGTTCCTGTCTCTATTGCATCATCTTTGATGCAGACATTGTCACCTGAAGGGCCTGTTCCTCTTGTTTTGATAACAGCGAGGAAGAAACCATCTTTGAATCTGGTGGTAGGTGATCTTACACTCATCAGTCCTCTTCCTAATGGGGGGCCATTGGGGAGGATGGGAGGAGAGGTTGAAAAGAATATGGTCTATGAGTGTTTTAACATGTTGGCTGATTCTCCAAGGTAGCGGGAGTTATAGATGGAGTTGATGAAAGGGTGGGGTGGGGTAGGTGTGATGATCTGAGCCACATTCACAACCCTCTGCAGTTCCTTGCAGTCTTTTACCATCCCACGCATTGCCGCACCCTGACAGGATGCTTTCGATGGTGTCCGTGGAAGGGACGCAGGTGATTTGCCAAATTTTCTTAGGCTTCTGATGAAGTGGAGGGATTGGTGTGCTTTCTTGGCCATGGAATCAACACAGGTGCACTGGATTTGGTCATTGGAGATGTTCACCCCCCAGGAACTTAAAGCTGTCGACTCTCTCCACCTCAGCACCATTGATGCAGTCCGGGGGTGAACTTTCTCCCTTCTGAATCTCTATGACCAGGTTCTTTATCTTCCTGACTTTGAGGGAGGGATTGTTGTCCTGTCACTAAGCCACAAGTCCCTCTATCTCACTCTGTACTCCACACCATTGTTGTTCGAGATTCTGCCCACAACAGTAGTGTCATCTGTGTCATGCATGGATAGGGACTGAGAACACTCGTTGTGCCCCGATATTGAGGAGGAGCTGTCACCAATCCTGAGCAATCCAGTTACAGAGAGGGTTGAAGCATGTCCGGCTGAATCTTCTCCACATTCTTTCCATAGAATCAGAATTTATTGTCATGAACACATCACGAATTTTGTTATTTTGCAGCAGCGTCGCAGGTGCAAATATTGCTTTAAATCACAGTAAAGCTAACTCAATAAAAGAAGAGAAAGTGAGGTGGTGTGTGTGGGTCATTGTCCATTCAGAAATCTGATGGCAGAGGGGTGCTGTCATTTCTTGGCCCTTCATCAACCTCTCCTAGGAGGCAGGGTGGCAAACAGCTTGCAGATATAGTTGAAGGATATTGGAAGCCAGGTCCCATCGATGTTTTCCTGAAGGTGAGACAGAAATAATTGCCAAGGGTAAAATATGGGGGTTGGTGGAAAAACAGTGCTTGCATTGAAGGGAGTGCTGTACCTAATGCTCCTGTTTCCTGTCTGTTTCAGATATCGGATGACGAGGAGCTGTTTGCTGTTTGTCTTTTCCCAGCACTGAACAAACTGACCATCTACGATAACCCTATCACTCTCCGCTCTGGTAGAATATCTTGTTGCTGCAGCTGTTTACCTTCATAAATTAACAGGTGCTCCACTCAGTGACCTGACACCCCAATCCCTACTCTGTTGGAAATATTCTACAGCTAGCTTGTAACAAATGCCATTCATCCAATCAGCCCTCCCCAAGTTCAATAGCTCATCCTTTTCTGAACCAAAATCCATTTGCCTTCATTTTTTGGTCACATCAGCACATCGACACCTTCCTTCAGCCTAGAACTGGCATCTCATTATTAACCAAGCTCTGCTGTCATGAGAGTGTATAACTCAGATTGCAATTTGAATGCTCTCTGAAGGAGTTTTTAAACCAAGGTCCCATCTGCTTTCTGGGACCAACATAGAAGATTGCATGGCTTTGTGCGTGGTAAGTCATGGTTAACCAATCCAAAAGAGGTTTTCAAGGAGGTTACCAAGAAAGGCAATGAAGGAAAAGCTATGGATGATGTCTATATGGACTTCAGTAAGGCCTTTGACAAGATCCCATATGGGAGCTTAGTCACGAAGGTTCAGACACTAGGTATTCATGGTAATTCGATGTTGGCTTTATGGGAGAAGGCAGAGAGTGGTAGTAGATGATTGGCTTTCTGACTGGAGGCCTTTGACTAGTGGTGTTGCCGCAAGGATCAGTGCTGGGTCCGTTATTATTTGTCATCTCTATCAATGATCTGGTTGATAATGTGGTAAATTTGAATCAGCAGATGACACAAAGATTGGAGGTACACTGGACAGTGAAGAAGGCCTTTGAAGCTGATAGAGGGATCAGGACCAGCTGGAAAAATGGGATGCAAAATGGCAGATGGAATTTAATGCAGACAATTGTGAGGTGTTGCATTTTGGAAGGATGGACCAAAGTAGAACATACACAGTAAATGGTCGGGCACTGAGGAGTGCAGTAGAACAGAGGGATGGGGAATACAGATACATAATTCCCTCCAAGTGGACAGGTGGATAGGGTTGTAAAGAGAGCTTTTTGTACATTGGCCTTCATAAATCAAAGTATTGAGTAGGAGTTGGGATGTCATTGGTAAAGTTGTATAAGGTATTGGTGAGGCCAAATCATGTGCAGGTTTGGTCACCGAACTACAGGAAAGATAACAATAAGATAGAAAGAGTGCATAGAAAAATTACTGGGATGTTGCCCGGACTTCAGGAATTGAATTACAGGGAAAGGTTAAACAGGTTAGGATTTTATTCCCTGGAGCGTAGAAGAATGAGGGAGATTTGATAAAGGTATTTAAAATTATGAGGTGGACAGACAGAGTAAATGTAGATCGGCTTTTTCCACTGAGGGTAAGTGAGATACAAATCAGAGGACATGGGTTAAGGGTGAAAGGGGAAAAGTTTAGGGGGAAGATGAGGGGGAATTTCTTCATGTTGGGACTGTGGAATGAACTGCCAGCTGAAGTGGTAAATGCGGCTCAATTTTAACATATAATAAACAAAAGGACAGGTACATGGATGGGAGGGGTATGAAGGGCTGTGGTCAGGGTGCAGGCCAGTGGAACCAGGCAGAATAATAGTTTGGCACAGATTAGATGGGTCAAAGAGTCATATTTTATGGTTCTAAGAAATTTAGGCAGGTAGATGGATAGGAAAGGTTTTGAGGGATATGGGCTAAACACAAGCAAATGGGACTATTTCAGGTAGGTATGATCAGCATGGACAGGTTGGCCAGAAGGGCCTATTTCGAGGGGAATAATCTGAAGGATGGTGTCCAAGTAAAGGGTGCTGATATTCAGACAGTTGTGCTGGTGCCATTGTGTCTTGGGGAAGCCCCATTCTTACCCCAACTCTTTGATGTGACACACAGGGAAGAACCCCCATGTGGCGATCTCCATCCTGAAGGATAGGCTCGGGGTCGAAGTGATCACCAGTGCGTCGCAACCAGTGGACAGGCCACCAATGGCGAAGGTCTTCAATCCCAAGCGCAAGGTAACTGCATGCACAATCCACACTCATCCCTCCTGAAATTCAGAAATATTCCAGAGTGAGCACTTCAGAGGTGTAAGAAACAACAGGATTGGACCTTAAACCGGGTGGAATACTCCAAGACTTGCAGATGGTAAAGGATTGGTGGAGGAGGGGGCGGGGGGTGGAGGGAGGGAGATCTTATCCAGGTGATGAGAAGTGAGAAAATGTCACACCAAGACACAGTACATGAGTCCAGCAGGGGTATTACACTCACTCCAGGGACTATCCAGGCGCAAATCTGCCTTTGAATGTAGATTTAAAGAGCACACAGCACAGCGCAGAACTGTTCAATTCGTAAATACCCTTTGCCTGAGAACTTCTTCCCTGCTCTTTGAGGTAGCACCCTCCCACAGTGTGAAAAATGTGCTCATCGTACAATGCCGGACATGGTCCTGATGCTAGAAAAAGTGAAAACATAATGCTGGATAAACTCAGCAGGTCAAACAGGGAACTTTATATTTAGACATACGTACAGCACGGTAACAGGCCATTTTGGCCGAAGATCCGTGCCGCCCAATTTACACCCAATTAACCTACACTCTTGGTATGTGTCGAACGATGGGAGGAAACCAGAGCCCCTGAGGAAAACCCACGCAGACACAGGCAGAACGTAATAACTCCTTATAGACAGTATGGGATTCAAACCCCGGTCCTGATCTCTGGTGCTGTAAAGGCATTGCGGTAACTGCTATCCCAACTGTGCTGCCCAGTAAAGATAAAGATATTTAACTGACATTTTGGGCTTGAGTCCTTCATCAAGGAAAATGTCAGCATCCATATAACCATATACAGCACAGAACAGGCCAGTTTGGCCCCACTAGTCCATGCGTAACAAATCCCCACCCTCCTAGTCCCACTGACCAGCACCTGGTCCATACCCCTCCAATCCTCTCCCCTCCATGTAATTATCCAGTCTTTCCTTAAATGTAAATAATGTCCTTGCTTCAACCACCTCCGCCAGAAGCTCATTCCACATCCCAACCACCCTTTGCGTGAAGAAATTTCCCTTCATGTTCCCCTTATAATTTTCCCCCTGCAATCTCAAACCATGGTCTCTGGTTTGAATATCCCCCACTCTTAATTGAAAAAGCCTATCCACGTTGACTCTCTCTGTCCCTTTTAAAATCTTGAACACCTCCATCAAATCCCCCCTCAATCTTCTACGCTCCAGAGAAAAAAGCCCCAGGCTGCTCAACCTTTCTCTGTAACTCAAACCCTGACATCCTGTCAATATTCTCGTGAACCTTCTCTACACTCTCTCTATTTTGTTTATATCCTCCCTATAATTTGGTGACCAAAACTGCACACAGTATTCCAAACTTGGCCTCACCAATGCTTTGTACATCCCAACTCTTGAATTCAATACTCTGATTTATGAAGGCCAACATTCCAAATGCCCTCTTCACCACACCATCTACCTGAGTATCAACTTTGAGGGTACTATTTACCATAACTCTTAAATCCCTTTGTTGCTCTGCACTCCTCAATTGTCTACCATTCAATGTATAGGACCTATTTAGATTTGCCTTTCCAAAATGCAACACTTCACACTATTAAATTCCATCAGCCATTTCTCAGCCCACTCCTCTAGCTTTCCTATACCTCTTTTTAAGCTACGGTAATCTTCCTCATTGTCCACAATACCACCAATCTTTGTATCATCTGCAAACTTACTTATCCATTTTACCACCCCTTCTTCCAGATCATTAATATATATAACAAACAATAGTGGACCCAGGACCAATCCCTGAGGAACTCCACTAGTCACCGGCCTCCAATTGGACAAACAATTTTCTACCACTACTCTCTGACACCTCCCATCCAACCATTGCTGAATCCATTTCACTACCTCCTTATTTATACCTAATGCCTCCACCTTTTTTCCTAACCTCCTGTGGGGAATTTTGTCAAAAGCTTTACTAAAGTCTAAATAGACAACATCCCTTCCCTTCATCAATCTTTTTTGTAACCCCCTCGAAAAACTCTATAAGGTTAGTTAAGCATGATCTACCCCTGACAAAACCATGCTGACTACTTCCTATCAATCCCTGTTCTTCCAAATATTTGTAAATGCCATCCCTCAGAACACTTTCCATGAACTTACCCACCACAGACGTCAGACTCACAGGTCTATAATTTCCTGGCTTAAATTTGGACCCTTTCTTAAACAGCGGAACAACATGAGCCACCCTCCAATCCTCTGGCACTACCCCTGTGACCAGTGACATCCTCTTTTTGGCCTTTCTAATTTCTTTCTTAAGGTTTTTTTCTACACTCTTTCAATTTCTCATCACCCTGCTGTTTATACCTCTTGTACACCTCCCTCTTTCTCCTAACCAAATTTCTAATATTCCTTGAAAACCAAGGCTCCCTTTGACTTCCAGCCTTTCCTTTGATCCTCACTGGGACATATCTACTCTGTACTCTCAAAATTTCTTCTTTGAATATTCTCCATTTTTCATTTACATCCTTTCTTGAAAAAATCATGTCCCACTCAATACTCCCCAAAGCCATTCTTATTCCTTCGAAATTTGCTTTTCTCCAATCCAGAACCTCAACTTTAGGCCCTTCTTTGCTCTTCCCTAAAACTACCCTAAAATTAATAGAGTTGTGATCACTAGACCCAATTTGTTCTCCAACATTAACCTCAGACACCTGACCTATCTTGTTCCCCAACAGGAGATCCAGTATTACACCATTCCGAGTCGGTTCCTCTACGTATTGATTAAGAAAACTATCTTGCACACATTTGACAAACTCTAGCCTATCCAGCCTCTTACTGCATGGGTATCCCAATCAATGTGAGGGAAGTTAAAATCTCCCATGATCACTACCTTATGTTTATTACACATCTCCTTACAAATTTGTTCCTCTAATTTTCTTGGCCCATTTGGTGGTCTATAATACACTCCTATTAGTGCCCTCATGCCTCCTCCACCCCTCAATTCCACCCAAACAGCCTCACTGGACGATCCCTCCAAACCATCCTGCCACCTCATGGCAGTAATGTCCTTAACAAGCAGATCTAAAACAAATGTATCCTGGAATATTTAGTTGCCAGTCCTGACCCTCCTGTAACCAGGTCTCACTAATTGCCACCACATCATGATTCCAAGTGCCAATCCATGCTCTAAGCTCATCTACCTTGTTCATTATGTTTCTTGCATTTAAGTACATGCATTTCACAGAATGACCCTCACATATATTCCCTATTCTACCTTTTACCTTAACCTCCATCCTTCCTTTGTTATCTTTATCATTCTTAACTAGGTGGCCATGCACCCTAGACACTGCTTTCAAACTCTGCTCCCCACCCCCCTGCCAAACTAGTTTAAACCCTCTCCCACAGCTCTAGCAAATCTGCTTGCCAGGATATTGGTCCCCCTCCAGTTCAAGTGGAGCCCGTCCCTTTTGTACAGGTTCGACTTTCCCCGAAAGAGATCCCAATGATCCAAAAATCTTATCCCCTGCCCCCTGCACCAGCTCTTTAGCCACGCATTCATCCTCCACATCCTCCTATTTCTACCCTCTCTAGCGCATGGCACCGGCAGCAAACCAGAGATTACTACCTTAGAGGTCCTGTTTTTTTAACTTCCTGCCTAATTCTATGTATTCCTGTTTCAAGACCTCATCCCCACTTCTAACTAAGTCATTGGTCCCCACATGGACCACGACTTCTGGCTGCTCACCTTCCCCTTGCAGAATTCTGTGAACTCGATCAGAGACATCCCTGACCCTGGCACCAGGGAGGCAACAGACCAACCTGGATCCCCGATCTCGTCCAACAAACCTCCTATCTGTCCCTCTGACAAGTGAGTCCCCAACCACAATTACCCTGTTCTTATCCCTCCTTCCCTTCTGAGCCTCAGGGGCAGCCCCTGTGCCAGAGACCTGACCCCCACGACTCGTCCCTGGTAGGCTGTTCCCCCTATCAGTATCCAATGCCGAATACATGTTGCTGAGGGGCACTTCCACAAGGGGTACTCTGCACTGGCACTCTCCCTCCTTTCCTTAGTCACCCAATTCCCTGACTCCTGCCTTCTAGGGGTGACTGTCTTCCTGAAACTCTTCTCTATCACTGCCTCTGCTTCCCTTATGATCCTCAGTTCATCCAATTGCAACTCAAGCTCCCTAACACGATTGCTCATGAGTTGCAATTGGATGCACCTTTTGCAGGTGTAGTCGTCAGGAACAGCTGTGCTGTCTCCGACTTCCCACATCCCACAATTGGAGCACTTAACTACCCGAACTGACTCCATTATCTCCTTTCTCAATGTATATAGGTTATTTAAAAAGAAAAACTAAACAAATAATACTTAAAGACTCACCAAAAAGGACACCTTACCACACAGGGAGCTCCTTCTTACCAAAGTCCCTCGAGCCAAAGTCCCAAGTCTCCACTCCTTCACTGCCCCACTCCTCACTGGCCGCTCCCTCCCCTTTCACTCCTTTTATAGGCCCCTTGACCAATTAACCCCATCACTTTCACCAAGCTCCTCCTCCTCCGACTCACAGCCCGACTCTCTCCGAGCTCCTCCTCCGACTCCCAGCCGAACCAAGTAGGCCCAAGACCCGGTAAGCCCCCAACTTTTATAGCTTACCTTCTCGTTACTTTCACCAAGCTCCTCCTCCAAACAAAGTGTTGGGGAGGTGCAGGGGGAGGAGCATGGTCACAAAGGCAGGAGATATAGGTGGAGAAGGGAGGGAGAGCACAGCAGCAGGGATGGCTCTGAATGAAGAGGAAAGGGGATGGAGAGCTGGAGGAAAGAAAGCAAAGGGAAAGGGAAGGGAGAGAGAACAGAGAGTAGGGCTGACAGAAACCAGAGAAGTCAATGTTAATGCCATCCAGTTGGAGAGGGCCCAGATGGAAAATCAAGTGTTGTTCCTCCAATTTACGGTTGGTCTTGGTGGGATAGTAGATGAAGCCATGGACAGACGTGAGAGAATGGGGTGGGGTGTGGAATTGAAATGGTTGGATACTGGGAGATCCCTGTCACTGATGCGCCCAGAGTGAAGGTGCTCAGCAAAGCTGAGATCTTATGTTAAATTGGTTTCTAAACCATAGTTAACGTTATGCTCCCGAATATCACAGGATTCCATCTTAATGTGCTGAGTGATGTCAGCATTTATTCACAATTCCAGGATTTTAATCAAAACTTTAGGTCTTTTCAAGCATGTTCTTGTGAAAACCAATGCTCTTGCTGGTTGTTGGGTCCTGGCTGTAGTTGTGTGGCTGTTGCAGTGAAGGGGGCCCTGAGGTTTGTCTCCTGAGATGCTGGTCGGGCACACCCATTGGTCGGATGTACCTGTATAAAGGTGACTGTTCCACAGCCCCTTAGTACCGGACAGTCGAGCAGTATGCGGATGATACAAAGATTGGTGGTGTTGTGGACAGTGAGGAAGATTACCGTAGATTAAAAGGTGATTTAGGAAGGCTGGAGGTGTGGGCTGAGAAATGGCTGATGGAATTTAATACAGATAAGTATGAGGTGTTACATTTTGGAAAGGCAAATCTAAATAGGTCATATGCATTAAATGGTAGACAATTGAGGAGTGCAGAGCAACAAAGGGATTTAGGAGTTAAGGTAAAGAGTACCCTCAAGGCTGATACTCAGGTAGATGGTGTGGTGAAGAAGGCATTTGGAATGTTGGCCTTCATAAATCGGAGTATTGAATTCAAGAGTAGGGAGGTTATGATGAAATTGTACAAGGCATTGGTGAGGCCAAATTTGGAGTACTGTGTACAGTTTTGGTCACCAAATTATAGGAAAGATATAAACAAAATAGAGAGAGTGCAGAGAAGGTTCACGAGAATGTTGACAGGATTTCAGGGTCTGAGTTACAGGGAAAGGTTGTGCAGACTGGGGCTTTTTTCTCTGGAGCGTAGAAGATTGAGAGGGGACTTGATAGAGGTGTTTAAGATTTTAAAAGGGACAGACAGAGTAAATGTGGATAGGCTTTTTCAATTAAGAATGGGGAGATTCAAACTAGAGGGCATGGTTTAAGATTGAAGGGGGAAAATTATAAGGGGAACATGAGGGGAAATTTCTTTACGCAAAGGGTGGTGGGGATGTGGAATGAGCTTCCGGCAGACGTGGTCGAGGTGGGATCATTGGTTACATTTAAGGAAAGACTGGATCGTTACATGGATAGGAGGGGACTGGAGGAGTATGAACTGGGCGCTGGTCAGTGGGACTAGGAGGGTGGGGATTTGTTACGGCATGGACTAGTAGGGCCGAACTGGCCTGTTCTGTGCTGTAAGTGGTTATATGGTTATATGGTATGGATGTGCCTTTGTGCTTTAGTGAATAAAAGCCTATTGGTTTCTCAACCTCAGTCTTTGAATAATTGATGGTGAATCAACTGGTTCAGTATATTTCCAGTGGAATCAGGTTGATGTGTCCTGCTTTGTTGGTCCAGATTGACACCCACATTCCCAAGATCCCGAAACAGCCCCTGAGTCTGGAAACGGCCAAGAAGCTCCTTGGCTTGGAACATGTTGGAACAACCCGTCAAGGAGAGGTAGAGCCTGACCCTCCGGTGCAGGTGGATGATAATGGTATAGAACTCTCGTCAGCATTATACGAGAGATGCAGGACAGATAGCAGCATCCCTGAAGCAAGCAGCGGAACCCCAGAGGACCAGCACCAGAATCCCATGGAGGGAAAGCCTGTGGGAGGGTTCTTCTTGACTCAGGTGAGTCCTTCCAAGTTAAGAACAATCATTAAGTTTCCTTGAAGTAAAACATGAAAGTTTGCAGAGACTGTCGTTGAAGTAAAAACACGACGCTGGAGAAACTCAGCAGGTCAAACAGTGTCCTTTATATAGCAGAGATAAAGACAAAACCAACGTTTCAGGCATGATCGAGTTACGAACAAAATGTAGACAGGCGCTCCGATCGGTGGGTGCAGCTTCCACAGAAGTAAAAGGTAACCAAAGTTTTGGGCTGAAACTCTTTGTGATCCCGAGCATAGCAAGATCCCACTAACACTGATGTGGTAATGAGTAATAATCTGTTTTTAGTGATATTTATAGATAAATAATAGACATAATACCTGTTTATTCTTAAAAGGTGGAGGAACACAGTAGGTCGGGCAGCATCTGTGGGGTGAAAGGAATGGTCAATGTCTCAGCTGAGACCCTGTGTCAGGGATGTAAGATAATTAAGGGATTGATAGGATGGAGAGCACCCATTTTCTCCAGAGGGAGATTGCTTAAAATCAGAGCCTGGTCATTGCAGAGGTCCCCGAGGGAAAGGCTTCCTGTCACAAGAGAGCAATGTCGACAATGGTTGCTCTTGTTGCTTGAGATAGTGAGAGGTTTCTAACATTCCTTCCTTCCAGTAGTTTGATCATCATTACTGAAGCTGGCTTTTTATTCCCAAAGTATTTAATCACTTAAATTTAAATTCTCCAGCTGCTGAGGTATCAGTAGGTCAACATTCCATTCCTGTGATAGAGATTTAAGCTGCCATTTCCTGTGGGATATGTTGCTAGGGCAATAAGGGTGCATATAGAAATAAATCAGTTGAAGGGGTGAACGGTCAGATATCAGATCCAGTATTCATTGTCATGTAATAATTCAGAAATGTAATGTTACAGAAAATTACATGTCTCCGCCACCAGCAGCAATGGCGCTGTTATAGCAGCAAGCAGTGCCATTTTATTTTTCCTGCATTGTCAGTACACCATTCCCAACCAGCGGTCACCCAAATTATATTAAAAAGGCTTTTGCGTGGGCCATGGCTGGCACTACATCTCTCGGCTTTCAGGATCAGAATTCATTGTCTTGAACGTGTCACGAAATTTGATGTTTTGCGGCAGCATGACAGATGCAAAAATTACTGTAAATTAAATCTTTAAAAAAATAATGAAATTAGCCTAAAAAGAAGAGAAAACGAGGTCTTGTCCATTCATAAATCTGAAGACCAAAGCTGTTTTTGTACTGCTGGGTGGTCGCCTTCAGGCATCTGTTCCTCCTTCCCGATGGTAGAGGTGAGAAGAGGGCATGGCCTGGGTGGTGAGGTCCTTGTTAGAGGCTACATCTCTTGTCGATGTGGAGCTGTCAGCTTACCCGTGATGTGGAATCGGATCTGGTCATTACTGGCCAAGGCAGAGTTTGGACAAAGTGTTTCATACCCCATGTGCTACCACAGCATCTATCATGTCAAAGATGGTTGTGTCCTCCACTTGGGAATGGAGCCCAGACTTTTTGGGCAGTGAGTGCCATGTCTTCTGACCTCAGAATTTCAGTGCCCTCTATGCTCTTGATGTGGACACTGGTCTTAGCCTACATCTCCCCTGCAGACGTAACATTTATCCACCATGTTGTGCACTCTCAACTCTGTCACATCCAACTTTTTTCCAAAGGTTGAAGACGCAGCGTTTAATAATGAAGACACAGTGACCTTGGAGACAAAGCAGGCAGCAGAGCCCTTGGTCACGACAGAGCTCCCTGAGAAATACAGAGGGTACGAGCAACTCCTGGATGCTACAACTGATCCCCATTTTGTGGAACCAGTTGGTAAGGGATTTTTTCACCCAATTATCAACCTGGTTATATGTGCCATATCGACAGGTGTTTGCATTAGGCATTACTTGGAGTTGAATGCCCTAAAGCAGCCATTCTCAATGTGGGCCTTACAACCCTGTTTTTCATGTAGTCAGTCGGAGAGGAGTTCAGAAGAAACAAACTAGACTTGACAGGGAAGGGGTCCATAGCTTAAAAAAAATTGAGACTGGCTGGTCTGGAGACTGTAGGAATTGACCATCAAAAAGAAAGGGTGAATAAAATGTTT
The DNA here is from genome assembly GCF_036971445.1 of Narcine bancroftii. Taxonomy (NCBI): domain Eukaryota; kingdom Metazoa; phylum Chordata; class Chondrichthyes; order Torpediniformes; family Narcinidae; genus Narcine; species Narcine bancroftii. The sequence goes on from NC_091475.1 coordinate 212,738,986, forward strand.
CTTCCATTGCTTTCACGTATTACGGTAGTCACTGGAGAAAGCAGAAAAGTTATCTTGCTGCTGAGGGGCAGTTGGAGGTAAGATGTTAGGGAAAACTTTGAAGCAGAGTTGGCATTGAAATGGTAATTCATGCTAACTCTTCATTTAGGTATTTTATTTGTGATTTTCCAAACTTGAGCTCAAAGTTATCAATCATGTCGATATTAATGTTGACGACATCAACATTGATTACAGTTTGCAATTATCAATTCCACACAAGGTTTTCTGTAGAGTTCAAACTTTTTCTATCCCCTTCCTCCACACCTTTACCCCGTCCACATTTAACACTTACCCAACTACAGTTACACAACATTCAGGGTGTTCACAACAAAAGGGGTTTATGGGTTTGTCACGTCACAGTGGCTAGAGCTCAGGCTGTTTTCTTTTTCTTGACTTTTTCCTGGTTGAGATGGGATGCCCCCCCGCCCCACTCCACCAATTTCAGGGGTAGTCGGGGAGGTCAGGGCGGCCAGGGTCCACACTATAATTGTGCTCCTATAGAATTTAGGTATAGTTGCCAAATTTTCAAGAAACTGTTGTATTTTTTCCTTAAAATGTAAATAATTTTCTCCAGGGGTACACAGCTTTGCATTTCTGCGTTCCAGCGTGTAATGCTCAAGCAGGTGTTGGACTTCCAGGTAGCTGCTATGCACTTTTTGGCCACCGCCAATGCGATCAATATGAATTGGATTTTAAATTTGGACAGGTTCATTGTAAGTCTTATGCCCATTATGTTTCCCAACAGGAGCAACTCAGGGTCCTGTGGGAATTCTTCGCCCAGTTCCACCCAGAAGGGTCTCACCTTGGTACATGTCCAGGTTGCATGCAGAAAGATTCCTGTTGCAATGTCAGATCCAAAGCTTTGGTCTAATAATTCTGATTTAGATCTGTTCAATTTTTGTGGCACCAGGTACAGCTGGTGTAGGAAATTGTATTGTACCAGCCTGTACCGCGCATTAATGATTGCAGTCATGCTGGTCTGACACAGGTCCAACACAGCACCACTCATCAATCGTTATTCCTAGGTCCAATTCCTACCTCTGCCTTGATTTGTGAAGGCCTGGTTTAGGTCCTTCTGTTTGAACCAAGAAATACATTACCGAGATGAACATCCATGTATTCCCCCTTCGAATCAGGGTCTCTATGTCACTGCATGCTGGTAGGGCCTAATTGGACATAATTTGTCCTGTAGAAAAGATCTTGCCTGAAGGTAGCAGTGGAACATCTATTTGATAAATCATGCTTGTTCCTAAGTTGTTCAAATGACTTTAGCCGCCTCCACTTGTAACAGTCCTATACACACCTGATACCATTACGAGGCCAGATTCCAGGATCTTGTTACCCACCGTCAATGGTATTAATCTATTTGGAGTCAGGGGTGTTTCTGGAGTCACCCTCACTTTGATTCCTATATATTGGTTAATTTTATTCCAAAGAGAGATTATTTAGTATGGGGCTGCTTGTTTAACCAGATAACAATTTGGCATCCCATTTATAAATAAATTCCTTTGCCACATTCTCACCTACCATTTAAAGATGGTACACCTCAAAGTCTGGCATTTGTTGTCGGCTCAGACAATAATCCCAGGTCAGTTTTTCCTTAGAGGCCCTGGCTACCTTTCCATTCCATAGAAATTTCCTTATTCACGAAAGCAAATTTTGGAGGAATCCCTAGGGCAACGCCACGGGCAGTGTTTGGAAGTACTGAAGTCTCAGCAACACATTCATTTTAACACAGTTGACCCTGCCCAGTAATGTTATGGGCAGGGACACCCACCTGTTTAAATCCTCCTCAATTGTCCCAAGCAAGTGGATATAATTTAGTTTGTATAAATTATTCAAGTTATTATCTATTCTGACTCCTAGGTATTTGATCCTGTTTTGTGGTCACTCTAAATGACTATTTTCTTGATATTGACTATAATCTCTCTTAGTAAGTGGCACGATTTCACTCTTGTTCCAATTGACCTTATACCCAGAGATCTCCCCATAATCCTCCAGAGTTGAGCGCAACTTAGACAATGGGTTCGCTGGGTCTGGTCAGATATATCAGTATGTCATCAGCAAATAAATTGATTTTATGTTCTTCCTGGCCTACTCTAAATCCCTTAATGTCTGGATCCTGCCAGATGGCTTTGGCCAGTGGCTCCATGGTTAGTATGAACAGGGCTGAAGATAACAGCCACCTTTGTCTGCTTCAGTGCCCTTATCCAATTTATAAAAGTTGGCCCTAACTCCAACTTTTCCAGCACTTTGAATAAAAAGTCCCACTCCAATCTGTCAAATGCCTTTTCCGCATTCAGAACCACAGCGAAACCCCTCCCATTTCTGGTTTGTGCCAGATGCATTATACTCAACAGTCTGCCAATGTTATCCACTGCCTGTCCGTTTTGCACAAAGCCTGCTTGGTCTTTATTTATTAGCTTCGGCAAATCTAGCCAGCCATTTCCTCTTGTAAGGACTAGAAGGGTTTTTCAACAGGCTGAACTCAGAACTCACAACCCATCTTCAAAATGGGATTTTAACAAGCCTGCCAGCTTGTCATGTTACAGCCTCCAAAAGCCACTGTAGAACTCAGTTCTCTCTCTCTCTAAAAGAGAAATCCTATTTGGTATTTTTCTCTCCCTCTGCTTGTAAAACCGCATGACCTCTCTTAGAACAGCAAACTGCAACCAAACAGATTGCTGGCCCCAGAATCAGTTTCCTGAGCCTGGGGATCTGTTGCTTTAAAGTCAATAGTCCATTTACTCCACAGCATCAGTTCTCTCTACCTCCAAGCTTTCTTCCAGTATATTTTCACCCAGCACTTCAGGGATCAACCTCTGAAAGAAGTTTGCAGGTTCTTCCCCTCGGTGCCCTCCTTCAGTCCCACTATTTTTATGTTGTTTCCAGTATATCCCGTAGGGAGGGCTTTACACCCTCCCCCTTCCTTTGCCTCACTAGCAAATCTTTTCCAGGCCTCCTGGCCTCGTTGCATTCTCCTCCATTGCCTCCTCCATCTCTGTCACAGTCCCCATCCTCATCGCTCTCGCTGCTGGTACCTGTCATGTCCCCCAACCCGACACTGGACCTTCTTGGACTTACCGCCTATCCAACTCGACTCCTCTCTCGCACTCCCCGGCCTCTCTGTCCTGCCACCGCTGCTCTCACCAGCTGTAGTGCAAGTGTCATGCTCGGCACGAAGGTGACCGAACTGGCAGTCTCGCTGCGGGAGTGGTGTCCTGAGCCTCCCCCTCTCCCCAAGCTGCTTCATGGGGCTCCTATCGTCAGTTTGCTGGTCAGGGGTAGTGTTAACCTCCTCGGCCCCAGCTCTCGTGCAGGGTGGGCTCCACAGGCAGGGCGACATCTTCCACAGCAGGCCTCGAAGCGGCCCTGCTATTTTCTCCACCAAGAGGTACCTCGACTTGGTCTCCTAGCTTTGGAGCCCATTCCTTGACATTCTTCCTTGTGATTTTATTTTTCTTTGTCATTCTGCTGTTCTTGCCATCTTCCTACGTTATCTATGAGTACTTTGGCTGTTATTTTGGTTTTTTTCCTGTAGATCTTGGAGGTCTGGGGTTCTGCCTCCTCTCACTCTCCTTGCATCAAGTGACCTCTGATTAACGCAGACTCTTCTTCCCTAACTCCACAGGAGACCACAGATATTGGGCTCTGGAGCAAATATTGATCTGCTGGAGGAGCTCAGTGGGCCTGGCAGCAGCTGTGGAGGAGAATGGAATTGTTGCCATTTTGAGTCGAGACTCTTTATCAAGTTGAAAATTCCCATCTCCTCCATGGATGCTGCTCGACTAACTGAGTTCCTCCAGTCGATTGTATTTTTTTCTTGGGTCAGAGGAAGTTCACAAGGATGATTCCAGGTTATCATTTGAAGACCATTTGACAGCTCTTGGCCTGTACACGTTGGAATCTATGAGAACGAGGTGGGGGAGGGAGGGGGATTCTCATTGAAACATTTTGAAAGTTGAAAGGTGTGGACAAGAGTAGATGTAGAAAGGTTGCTTCCCATGGTGGGAGAGTCTAGGACAGGGGTCCCCAAACTTTATAGACTGTTGACCCCTTCAGGGACTACGTGGTCCCTCATAGACCCCCAGGCATGGAATCCCAGCACTGGATGGGGATGCTGGCTGGGGGAGGGAGGCTGGATGGTGGGGGATGGATGGGGGCACTGGGTTGGGTGGCCAGATGTCTGGTTTATGGCCGGACAGTCTGACTTTTGAACCCTCTGTCCAGCTCCACTTTGAGCCATATGTTAATTTGTCCTCCATTTGGGTGTGTAGGGCCTGCACCCCCAAATGGAGGACAATTTAAGGGGCAGAAAGGAACTTACCTATTAAATGCAATGTCCTGAGGTCCACAGGGCGCGTACAGCCAGCTGGCACATGCGCAACGAGGGGGAAGCGTGATAACAGTGCACTAAGGTTCATGGCACATAAGCCTCTCCCTGCACTGTGCTGGGGGGGTGGCAGTGGTGCTAGACCAGGTGGGGAAGGCGCTATTTTAAATCAACCCCTTGCCCACCGCGTTATTAACCCCTGGTATTATCAACTGACCCTCCCCCCAAGCATTTATCAGCCCCCTGGGGTAAGATATGGACCCCTAGTCGAGGACAAGAGGACACAATTTCAGGATAGAAGGGCATCTACTTAGAACATAGATGTGGAGGAAGGTGAATCTGTGGAATTTGTTGCCACAGGCAGTTGTGGAGGCTGGATAATTGGGTGTATTTAAGGCAGAGATTGATTGGTCTTGATTAGCCAGGACATCAAAGGTTATGGGGAGAAGGCCGGGCAGAGGGGACTGAGTGGGGAAATGGATCAGCTCATGATTAAATGGGGGAGGCAGACTCGAAGGGCTGAATGGCTTATTTCTGTTCCTGTGTCATTTGGCTCTCTCTTGGTAATTCCCCTTATGCACCAGTGAGGTCATCTTGTTCTTGACCATTGCTTCCCACATTTGGAGTAGACAGAGAAAACTAGTCCAACAAACCTGTTCCTCAAAAAACTATGGCTTTAACAGTGAAAACACGATGCTGGAGAAACTCAGCAAGTCAAACAGTGTCCTTTATATAACAAAGGTAAAAATATATCACCAACATTTCGGGCTTGAGCCCTTCATCAAGGTATGGAAAATTGTCGGCAGGCGTCCGAACAGAAGAGTAGGGGGGAGGTGTGGTTGCAAAGGCAGGAGGTAGTAGGAGGAGAAGGGAGGGAAGGGTCAGCAGCCATCAAGGGGAAGAGGGATGGCTGAGTAAAGGGGGGAAGGGAGGGAAGAGAACTGGGAAGGAGGAAGAGAAGAGAAGAGCAGGTTAGCAGAAACCGGAAAAGTTGATGTTAATGCCATCTGATGTTAGTGCCCAGACGGAAAATCAGGTGTTGTTCCTCCAATACTTTCCCACCAAGACCACCTGAAAATTGGAGAAAGAACATCTGATTTTCCATTTGGGCACTTGTAGTGAGTGAGAAAACAGATCTGATGGATCTCAAAAGCAAGGACTCTGAACGCAGTCTAGTGGTAAATGATTTTATTTACAATAGATGAGCGTGGGAAAATAGTAACGGGAAGAACACGTAAACGCGCAGTTTACAGCGAACATGGGAAAATCACACACACACACAACGAACTGGGTGTATACAACAATGTAACTGGGAGGGGCGCTGGACAAGTAGTGATTCTCTCTCTGCCTTACAGTAGACAATAGTTTGAGAATTTCATGTATGTTGCATTCTAAATATAGCATTACGTGACAATAATGGAACCTTTACTTTTAATCAAGGAAAAAAATATATGATAGCCTCCGCCCCTTGACTTAGGGCAGGCATGGCTCTATGCTAGTCCCAACCCTATAACAGTGTGTGCACATCTTACCAATGATTTCTCCGGCACCATTCCACGGTTCTCGGCCAGGTGTGAAGCAGGGTGGTCCCTTGAAGATGGCAAAGAGAAAGAACCAAGCACACGTGTGCCCTATATAGTGCTTGAGGGCTGGGGGGTCCAGCCTAGGTCATTTACAGGGAATCCAATGTCTCAGTGCCAGCAAGGTTAAGTCAATGTCAACAGCCAATAGCCCAAGGCCAAGTACAGGAGGGATGAGTGGTCCAGCCCAGGTAATTTACATAGCGCCAGCAAGAGTAAGTTGATTACAACAGCCAATGGCCCAACGCCAAGTACAAAGAAATTTAAATTGGCCAACGGTGTGCACTAATGGATGGGGTGGGGCCAAATCTTGATTGGCAGGTGGTGGGCAGTGCTGTCACATGATCATTACAATACATCACTCTCCAGCCAGATGGCATTAACATTGACTCTCTTGGTTTCTGTTAACCTGCTCTTCTCTTTCCTCTCCCCTTCCCTTCCTCTTTCCAGTTCTCCTCCCTCCCTTCCCCCAGCCATCCCTCCTCCCCTTGATCTCTGCTGTCCCCTACCTCCCTTTTCCACCTATCACCTCCTGCCTTTGAGACCACACCTCCCCCTACTCTTTTGTTCAGACACCTGCTGACATTTTTCCATGCCTTGATGAAGGGCTCAAACCTGAAATGTTGGTTATGTATTTTTACCTTTGATCAGCTGAGTTTCACCAGCATTGTGTGTTTTAACTTCGACAGTGTCTGCAGATTTTTGTGTTTTCCATATGGCTTCCCCTTCACCAATCCAGCTCTGAGCCTCCACAATTTTCTCCAAATACTGAACTCTCTTCTGAAATCCATTGTAAATGTACCATTGTCTAATTGAAATGTAGTGGCTTCTGCAGGCAGTAATATTGTATGATCAGAGTTTGGTGCAACAGATGAAGACAGACAACGTGTATTTTACGGCACAAAGTTAGAACTCAGACACATAGCCTCAGGATTCAGAGTAGATTTAAGAGAGAGAGGAGAGAATCGGTGGAATCCTTTGCCCAAGGAAGCAGTAGAGGCTGCCTCTTTAAATCTATTTGACACAGATAGATGTTTGCATGGTAGGAGAATGAAGGATGATGGAAAACCAAGCAGGTAAGTGGAGCTGATTTCACGGCCAAATCAGGCATGATCTTATTGAATGGCGGAGCAGGCTCGACAGGTCGGATGGTCGACTCCTGCTCCTGTTTCTTGTGTAAATGGATGCATCAGCAGAGAACTGGGAGTGGATGAACACATCTTTGGGCAGAGAACTGGGAGTGGATGAACACATCTTTGGGCAGAGAACTGGGAGTGGATGAACACATCTTTGGGCAGAGAACTGGGAGTGGATGAACACATCCTTGGGCAGAGAACTGGGAGTGGATGAACACATCTTTGGGCAGAGAACTGGGAGTGGATGAACACATCTTTGGGCAGAGAACTGGGAGTGGATGAACACATCTTTGGGCAGAGAACTGGGAGTGGATGAACACATCCTTGGGCAGAGAACTGGGAGTGGATGAACACATCTTTGGGCAGAGAACTGGGAGTGGATGAACACATCTTTGGGCAGAGAACTGGGAGTGGATGAACACATCCTTGGGCAGAGAACTGGGAGTGGATGAACACATCTTTGGGCAGAGAACTGGGAGTGGATGAACACATCCTTGGGCAGAGAACTGGGAGTGGATGAACACATCCTTGGGCAGAGAACTGGGAGTGGATGAACACATCCTTGGGCAGAGAACTGGGAGTGGATGAACACATCTTTGGGCAGAGAACTGGGAGTGGATGAACACATCTTTGGGCAGAGAACTGGGAGTGGATGAACACATCTTTGGGCAGAGAACTGGGAGTGGATGAACACATCTTTGGGCAGAGAACTGGGAGTGGATGAACACATCCTTGGGCAGAGAACTGGGAGTGGATGAACACATCTTTGGGCAGAGAACTGGGAGTGGATGAACACATCCTTGGGCAGAGAACTGGGAGTGGATGAACACATCCTTGGGCAGAGAACTGGGAGTGGATGAACACATCCTTGGGCAGAGAACTGGGAGTGGATGAACACATCCTTGGGCAGAGAACTGGGAGTGGATGGACACATCCTTGGAGGTACCAGAACAAGTGCAGAACCCTTGTATAGAAACAAGGCATTGTGTACATATAAACATATAACCACTTACAGCACAGAACAGGCCAGTTCGGCCCTACTAGTCCATGCCAGATCAAATCCCCACCCTCCTAGTCCCACTGACCAGCGCCCGGTCCATACACCCTCCAGTCCTCTCCTCTCCAGTCTTTCCTTAAATGTAACTATATTCACATCCATACAGTTTGTCAGAAACATACAAGATGGGGCTCCGTGGGTCAGAGTCTGCATAGGGGAGGCACAACCTGGGTTCATTGGTGGAAGTGAAACATGAAAATCACAGAGTTTTTGCAGTTGTAGACATTGTAGAGACTTCAGGCATAATGGAGTGCAGATAATAAGGATTTCAAACTACAGAGAATTAAAATAAAGTACCAAAGGGTTTTATATAAAACATTATTTGGGGGAATTTTGTGTCTGATTGTGGGACCACTTTACTGAGAGTACAGCTATTTTCCCGAATAGTTCCAGTATTGAGGGACTTGAGAAATCGGAGAAGTCATGGTTCTCTCTTTATAGTTAAGGAATAAAGCTCCATCCTGCTCAACCTCTCTGTTGCTGAGGTCCCTGAGTCCCAGCAGCATCCTTGTAAATCTATGCCCCTCTCTCCAACTTGGCAACATTTGACCTGTAGCACAGTGACCAAAACTGAATATAATCCTCCAAATGGGGCCTCACCAATGTCTTATACATGGCCTCCCAACGTGTGTACTCGATACTCTGACTGATGAAGGCCAATGTGCTGAAAGGCTTTTTGACCACATCATCTACCTGTGACACCACTTTCAAGGTGCCGAGATCACTCAGCTCTACACCTCTCCCCTGATCCTCAGCATTCACCTTGTGGGTGGATAAGTATCAAGCGCAGGCAGCAGAGATTTAATTTGATTAGGACATCATGTCCAGCACAGAAACATGGGCCAAAGGGCCTGTGCTTGTGATGTAGTGTTCTGTTCTGATTCTTTCTCTCACTGATGCTGTTCGACCAACAGATTGCTTTATGCTCCAGATGCTATTATCTGTAATCCTTTGTGTAAGCCCTGAAGGGAAGTTGTGACAGGACAAAAGGCCAGGGGTTCTCAGCTGGAGTGATCAACCTAAGTACTGGGAATTCTGGGCTGTTCAACAGGTCAGGTAGCTTCTATACTGAGAGAAATGGTTAATATGGACAGTACGATTGGTGTAGTGGTTAGCGCAATGCCTTTACAGTAGGGTTCAAATCCCGCGCTGTCTGTACGGAGTTTGTACGTTCTCCCCATGTCTGTGTGGGTTTTCCTCTGGGTGCTCCGGTTTCATCCCACTTTTCAAAACGTACTGGAGTTGTAGGGTAATTGGGAGGTATGGACTCGTGGGCCAAAATCTATTGGAATTCTTTGAGATGGTGACAGGTAAAATAGATGGGGGAGAGCCAGTGGATGTGGTGTACCTGGACTTCCAAAAGGCCTTCGATAAGGTCCCACATAAACGATTGGCTTCCAAAATCAAGGCTCATGGCCTTGATGTGGATTGAGAACTGGCTGGCAGGTAGAAGACAGAGAGTTGGGATAAATGGCTCGTTTTCTGAGTGGCAGGTGTTGACCAGTGGGGTACCACAAGGATCTGTATTGGGACCCCATCTGTTCGCAATTTACATTAATGATCTGGATGAGGGGATTGGATGTAATATCTCCAAATTTGCAGATGACACTAAGCTAGGAGGGGTTGTGTGCACGGAAGAGGGGGTCAGGAAGCTCCAGTGTGATTTGGATAAATTGAGGGACTGGGCAGATACATGGCAAATGCACTACAATGTGGATAAATGTGAGGTTATCCACTTTGGTAATACAAACTGGAGGGCAGATTACTATTTGAATGGCAATAGATTAGAGATGGGGAAGTGCAGAGAGACCTAGGGGTACTTGAAGGCGAGCATGCAGGTACAGCAGGTGGTTAAAAAGGCAAATGGTATGTTGGCCTTCGTATCAAGAGGGTTTGAGTCTAGGAACAAGGATACCTTACTGCAGCTGTACAGGGCCTTGGTGAGACCCCACCTGGAGTATTGTGTGCAGTTTTGGTCACCTTATTGGAGGAAGGATGTTCTTGCAATGGAGGGAATGCAGAGGCGATTCACCAGGCTGATACCTGGAAGGGCAGGAATGACTTATGAGGAAAGATTGTGCAAATTGGGATTGTACTCGCTGGAGTTGAGAAGATTGAGAGGGGATCTCATAGAGACCTATAAAATTCTGGCAGGACTGGACAGAATGGATGCAGATGGGATGTTTCCAAGGATGGGAAAATCCAGAACCCGGGGCCATGGTTTGAGGATAATAGGCAAACCATTTTGGACTGAGATGAGGAGGAATTTCTTGACCCAGAGGGTGGTGAATCTGTGGAATTCATTGCCACAGAGGGCAATAGAGGCAGGTTCATTAAATTTATTTAAGAGGGAATTAGATCTATTTCTTCAGTATAAGGGTATTAAAGGTTACGGAGAGAAGGCGGGGACGGGGTACTGAACTTTAAGATCAGCCATGATCTCGTTGAATGGCGGAGCAGGCTCGAAGGGTCCAATGACCTACTACTGCTCCTATCTTCTATGTTTCTATGTTAAAATGGCCTCTTACTGTGCTTCATGGTTTTTCCTGAAAATCTGAGAGTACATAATATAAAAATCAGAAAGAAGAACTACAATTAACCTCAACATGTTAACACGTTAACATATCCACTCAGATTGACCATGGATTTATGAACATGACTGAAAAAATGAATAGTATTTGTGAGGAAGTCTCTTCTGTCAAGAAAGATATTTCTGTCATTAAAGCTGATGTTAATAGATGTTTGAATATAGTGGATACAGTTCAAGTCAATTTTAAGAAGATGGAAGGTGCCTATCAAGTTTGTAAAGAACAAGTGGAAACGTAATAAAGAAAAAAATAGAAAAGTGGAAGATTCTTTTGTTGGATGGGAAATTCAGAAGAAGGTCTTATCGAAGAAGATAGATTCATTGGAAATCAAATCAAATTCCTGAAGGAATTGAGGGTTTGGATCCAATAAAAAATTTTAAAAAGTGGATCCCTAAAGCATTGGGATTGAAATTTTTTCCAGAAGGTTTGGAATTAGATAGGGCATATAGAGCTTTGAGAAGTAAACCATACCTGGGCCAACCTCCACGAGCTATTTTGATTCGTTGTCTACGGTATCAAGAGAGGGAAACCATTTTGCTTTTTTTTTTGAAACTTTATTTATTAATTTTAACATATGAAGAAAGTAAGTAATTCACGTACAGAAAAAATACAAAATAAAGTAATACAAGTACAAAGTCTTTTTCTTTGGCTTGGCTTCGCGGACGAAGATTTATGGAGGGGGTAAAAAGTCCACGTCAGCTGCAGGCTCGTTTGTGGCTGACCAGTCCGATGCGGGACAGGCAGACACGATTGCAGCGGTTGCAAGGGAAAATTGGTTGGTTGGGGTTGGGTGTTGGGTTTTTCCTCCTTTGCCTTTTGTCAGTGAGGTGGGCTCTGCGGTCTTCTTCAAAGGAGGCTGCTGCCCGCCAAACTGTGAGGCGCCAAGATGCACGGTTTGAGGCGTTATCAGCCCACTGGCGGTGGTCAATGTGGCAGGCACCAAGAGATTTCTTTAGGCAGTCCTTGTACCTTTTCTTTGGTGCACCTCTGTCACGGTGGCCAGTGGAGAGCTCGCCATATAATACGATCTTGGGAAGGCGATGGTCCTCCATTCTGGAGACGTGACCCATCCAGCGCAGCTGGATCTTCAGCAGCGTGGACTCGATGCTGTCGACCTCTGCCATCTCGAGTACCTCGACGTTAGGGGTGTGAGCGCTCCAATGGATGTTGAGGATGGAGCGGAGACAACGCTGGTGGAAGCGTTCTAGGAGCCGTAGGTGGTGCCGGTAGAGGACCCATGATTCGGAGCCGAACAGGAGTGTGGGTATGACAACGGCTCTGTATACGCTTATCTTTGTGAGGTTTTTCAGTTGGTTGTTTTTCCAGACTCTTTTGTGTAGTCTTCCAAAGGCGCTATTTGCCTTGGCGAGTCTGTTGTCTATCTCATTGTCGATCCTTGCATCTGATGAAATGGTGCAGCCGAGATAGGTAAACTGGTTGACCGTTTTGAGTTTTGTGTGCCCGATGGAGATGTGGGGGGGCTGGTAGTCATGGTGGGGAGCTGGCTGATGGAGGACCTCAGTTTTCTTCAGGCTGACTTCCAGGCCAAACATTTTGGCAGTTTCCGCAAAGCAGGACGTCAAGCGCTGAAGAGCTGGCTCTGAATGGGCAACTAAAGCGGCATCATCTGCAAAGAGTAGTTCACGGACAAGTTTCTCTTGTGTCTTGGTGTGAGCTTGCAGGCGCCTCAGATTGAAGAGACTGCCATCCGTGCGGTACCGGATGTAAACAGCGTCTTCATTGTTGGGGTAACATAGTTAATACAATACCAATCTCAGCATCTCCCCTAACAACATAAAAACTAAGACTAAAAAAAAAACTATTTTTAACCCCTAAACCCCCCCCCCTGCCTCCTCACCCCCACGATAAAGAGTGAGGGAAACCATTTTGCGAGTTGCGGTCCAAATGATGTAGATATCGGTCTCCATTGATGGTACAGGGAAATAAGGTTTTCTTTTATCTGCATTTAAGTCAAGAAATTATTAAAAGATGTAAAGAATTTAATTCTACTAAAGAGGTGCTTTGGAGGAAGGGTTACAAATTTTCTTTTTGATACTTTGCAGTTTTGAAGATTTTTTATGGTAATTTCCAATCTCTGTTGTTTGAGTGGGATTATGATGCTTTAATTTTTGCCAATTCTTTGCCAGACAGGACTAGTGAAAGGCACTCTTCACCTAAGAGGAAGACACCTGATAAGAAGAATGGAAATGGGAACGGGAAGGCAAATATGTCAAAGAGTTTGATTGATATTGATGATCTGGAACAAACCTTTGGATTGAATTCATTGGGGCTGTGAACTGATTTAGACTTATAATTTTGTAAGTCATTTGGGGGGGGATGGATGTCGCTGAAGCTCTTGGAAGTCATCCGCCATCTGTGGGGGGATTTTATTTCTTTCCACACCCAGTTAAGTGGGGAGTTACTACTTTTTTTTGTAGTTTTTAGTTGTACTTAAAAAAACTTTTTTTGTATTTCTAGAACTTTTATTTTGTTTGTTAGGGAGGGGTTTATTACTTGATCAATTTAGGGGCTATTTTTTGCAAGGGGAGCTTTATTTTGTTTTATTGGGGGGGTTATTGTTTGAGTGAAAGAGAGATTTTTTATTGATAAAATAACGTCTATCTTGAATTTTGCAACATTTAATGTTCAAGGTTTAAATAATCTGATCAAGTGTAAACATGTTTTGGCTTATATAAAAAAGATGAAAGTGGATGTTGCTTTTTTACAGAAAACTCATTTAACTGAAAAAGAACATTTAAAATTGAAGAGGGACTGGGTTGGTCGGTCATGTAATCTTATCTTCTTTCAATTCAAAAGCACGCGGAGTGGCAATTTTGATTCATAAGAAAATTCCATTTGAATTTGAATCCTCGGTGGAAACAGCTGGTTGAATTTTAATGATTAATTATAAATTGTTTGCAGAGTCATGGTCTTTATTGAATGTGTACCCACCCAATGTTGATGATGAGCAATTTATGTCTGAAGCTTTTTTAACACTGAGTCAAGCTAAAGAAAATATTTTGATTGGGGGAGATTTCAATTGTGTATTAGACCCATTATTGGATAAATTGCCAAAAACTTTGAAAAAATCAAAAGCAGCGGTCCAATTGGTTTCACTGATTAAAGATTTGAATTTGGTAGAGGTTTGGAGAAGGTTAAATGTTACTGAGAAAGATTTTTCATTTTATTCTTCGCATCATGATTCATTTTCAAGGATTGATTTATTTTTGGCATCAGCACATTTGCAATCTCATTTTACTCAAGCTGAATACAAGAATAGAATAGTTTCTGACCATTCATTGTTTCTTATTTCTTGTGTTGGGCCAGAAGTTGTTCAATTAACTTTTTGTTGGAGGTTTAATGCAATGTTATTGAAAAAGCTGGAACTTGTAAAATTTATTAAGGACCAAATTGTTTATTTCTTAAACTTGAATAGGAACTCAGTACAGAGTAATTTTACTTTATGGGATGCTTTAAAGGTGTTTTTACATGGTCAAATTATTAGTTATGCATCGAAAGAAAAGAAGAAATTTTAGGCAGAGAGTCAGATATTGGAGTAACAGATTTGGAAAAAGAATTTCAGAGGAATTGCATGAAGGATAATAAAATAGTTTTATCTAAATTAAAGTTACAATATAATATATTACAAACATACCAATATGAACGTTTGATTCAAAGATCTAAACAACGTTATTATGAGCTAGGGGACAGAGCTCATAAAGTTTTAGCCTGGCAATTGAAAACAGAACAAGCTTTGAGAACTATTAATGCTGTGAGAAAAGATAATTCAATTACTTATAAACCTCAGGAAATAAATGATCAATTTTTTATAATTTTATCAGAAATTATATACTTCTGATGGAGTTCGAGATGACGGTTCTATTGAGTCTTTTTTTATCTGATTTAAATTTGCCAATATTAGGGGAAGATGATGTGAGGAAATTGGACTCTTCTTTTACTGATTTAGAGATCAAGGATGTTATTTCAACAAATGCCTAATGGGAAGTCTCCAGGAGATGATGGATTTACTGTTGAATTTTATGAAGTTTTTTATGATGATTTGTCTCCTCTATTTATGGACGTTCTTCAGCAGGTGATGCAAGAATAAGCTTTACCAGATTTGTGTTTGAGTGCAATAATAATGGTTATACCAAAAAAAGACAGAGACCCTCTTAATGTAGCTTCATTTAAAAAAAAACTTTATTTAAAAACTTTTAAAACAATGTAAAATCAATAACAACAACAGAAATTTTTTTTTTAATTATAATATAATAAACCTCCCTCCCCCTCCCTGTAAGGGGAGCCAAAACAATAAAACATGTACAATATTTTAAGATATTTCCAAACCCATGTATTCTAAATAAGATGACCACATTTTAACAAAAAGAGTAATTATCATATATATATATATATATATATATACACACACACACAAGATCTCACTTCATTATGCCAATGTACTATATTAATCTCTACATTTTCTTTCCAAGTAATTGCTACACATTTTCGTGCCACAGATAACACCAAACGAACAAATGCAATTTGAAACTTATCCAACCCCAATCCAGTCAAAGAAACTGTGTAAACCAACAAAAAAAATCACTGGATCTAATGGTAATTTAATTTTAAATAATTTCTCCAAAACCAACTTAACTTTTTCCCAAAATGGTTGTACCTTATAACATAACATAACAATTACAGCACGGAAACAGGCCATTAGGCTCTTCTAGTCCGCACCGAACCAAACACCCCTTTCTAGTCCCACCTCCCTGCACAATGCCCATAACCCTCCATCTTCTTCTCATCCATATACCTATCCAACCTTTTCTTAAATAATACAATTGACTCCGCCGCCACTATTTCTCCTGGAAGATCATTCCACACGGCTACCACTCTCTGAGTAAAGAAGTTCCCCCTCATGTTACCTCTAAACCTCTGCCCCTTAATTCTTAACTCATGTCCTCTTGTTTTAATCTTTCCTCCTCTTAACGGAAATAGTCTATCCACATCCACTCTGTCTATCCCTTTCATAATCTTAAATACTTCTATCAAATCCCCTCTCAACCTTCTACGCTCCAAAGAATAAAGACCTAATCTGTCCAATCTCTCCCTATACTCTAGATGCTTAAACCCAGGTAACATTCTGGTAAACCTTCTCTGCACTCTCTCCACTCTGTTTATATCCTTCCTATAATTAGGCGACCAGAACTGCACATAGAACTCCAAATTAGGCCGCACCAACGTCTTATACAATCTCAACATCACCTCCCAACTCCTATATTCCATGCAATGATTGATAAAGGCCAGCATACTAAAAGCCTTCTTCACCACCCTATTCACGTGAGTTTCTACCTTCAGGGAACGATGTACCGTCACTCCTAAATCTTTCTGCTCTTCTGTATTCCTCAATGCTCTCCCATTTACCACGTATGTCCTATTCTGATTCTTCTTACCAAAATGAAGCACCTCACACTTATCAGCATTAAATTCCATCTGCCATTTTTCAGCCCACTTTTCTAAGCAGCCCAAATCCCTCTGCAATCCTTGAAAACCTTCTTCATTATCCACTATTCCACCTATCTTAGTATCGTCTGCATATTTACTAATCCAATTCACCACCCCATCATCTAGATCATTAATGTATATAACGAACAACAATGGGCCCAATACAGATCCTTGAGGCACACCACTGGTCACCGGCCTCCAATCTGACAGACAATTATCCACTACCACTCTCTGGCCTCTCCCTTTCAGCCAATGTACAATCCATTTGACTATCTTAAAATTTATACCTAAAGACTGCACCTTCCTAACTAACCTTCCATGTGCAAAAAGGTTCCAGTACTTAACCCACATCTAAAACAAGAATCCGAATTACTAAAGGTATATTTTTTCAATTTCTCAGGAGTCAAATATAACTGATGCAAAAAATTATAATTAACCAAATCATATCTTACATTAGTCAATTTAGTTACGCCTTCATGACACATAACCTCCCAATCGTCTTGAGATATAACATACGTTAAATCACTTTCCCATTTATTTCTAGATTTCTCCAAACTTGGTTTTTCCATACTTTCCTGTAACAATCGATAAATATCTGAAATAAAACCTCTCTTTAGTATAAAGGAAATCAAAGATTCAAATTTTGTTAACTTAGGTAAACTCATCTCTTTGCCGTAAGTATCCCTTATCAAAGGTCTGAGTTGATAATACACAAATAAAGAATTCACCGATATATCAAATTTCTCCCTCAATTGATTAAAAGAAAGAAACTGGCCTTCTTCAAAACAATCCTGAATCACTTTTATACCCTGAGAATACCATATCTTTAAATGTTTATTAAACATTGATAAGGGAATCAGCTGATTTTGATATAATGGAATTTGAATTGATAATTTACCCTTTGTTCCCAGAACCTCATTTCTTTCAACCCATATCTTTAACAAATGTTTTAATACTGGCATATCATATCCCTGCAATAAATTCAAATTCCACTTATGTATAAACTGGTGAACATCAAATTCAGAAATACAGGCTAACTCCACCTTGGCCCAACTAGGGGGCTGATCAATATCCATCATTCTACTAATAAACTTCAACTGCCCAGCTTTGTAGTAATTTTGAAAGTGAGGTAACTGAAGTCCACCTAATGCATATTTCCATGTCAATTTCTGTAAAGCTATTTGAGCTAATTATCCCCTCCATAAAAATTTCCTCACCGTCTTATTCAAATCCTGAAAAAAGTCCTTTGAATGTAAACATGGTATTGACTGAAATAAATATTGAATACGAGGAAAAATATTCATTTTAATACAATTTACTCGACCTATTAATGTCAATGGAAGATCTTTCCATTTAATCAAATTCATTTTGATCTTTTTCAATAAAGGTATGTAATTTAACTCATATAAAGACTGATAATTTGCATTCACAATTACCCCATAATATTTAATTTTATCAGACCATCTTAATTTTATAATATTTTTACACTCTTTGTAATGTCCTTCCAAAATTGGCAATATCTCACTCTTATCCCTATTTACTTTATACCCAGATAAGTCCCCAAATTGAACCAAACATTCTTGTAAATATTTCAAAGACTGTTCAGGATGTGTCAAATAAACCAAAACATCAGCAAATAAATTCATCTTATATTCATCATCTGCAATTCTCATCCCTTTAACCTTGTCGTTCTGTCGAATTGTCTGAGCTAATGGTTCAATAACCAATGCAAACAAGGCTGGTGATAATGGACAACCTTGACGGGTTGATCGTGATAATTTAAATTCTTAATGTAGCTTCATATCAGCTAATTTCTTTATTGAACGTAGATTACAAAATAATAGTGAAATTATTGGCAAACAGAATTGCTAACTATTTGCCTCAATTAGAACATGTAGATCAGGCTGGTTTTATTAAAAATAGGTATGGTTCTGACAATATTCTTAGAGTAATTTCGTTGATCAATGCATCGCACCAGCAACCCAACCTACCAACGGTAGTTGCTCTTGATGCGTAAAAAGCATTTGATCGGGTTGAATGGAATTTTTTATTTAAAGTGTTGGAGAGGTTTAAATTTGGACCCTTTTTTATTGGTTGGGTTAAGGCACTAGGGTGGTGACAAATGGTCAAACCTGTGTTATTTAAATTATCACGTTCAACTCGTCAAGGTTGCCCTTTGTTGCCAGCTCTATTTGCGTTAGTCATCGAACCATTAGCTCAAGCCATAATGCTTTATGTCTAAATTTACATTTCAAGCTTAAAACGTCACATCTGAAATTACTCGATATACTTAACTGGCAGGGGAGAATTCATGGTCATGGCTGATCTCCCAGGATGAGGCTATTCCCATTGCACTTTGGGTGTGTTGACACCTGCGATGTCCCCAAATGTGGGATACTTGACAGCAAAATTAGTAGTGGGGGACTGCATTCGCACTTGAAACGGTGTGGACTAGAGGGGCCGAGATGGCCTGTTTCCGTACTTTAATTGTTATATATTTCTTTCTTCCCAGTTGCTCTCTGGCCTGCAGTGTGTTCCCCGTATTTTGTGTTTATTAATTTGGTGTTCTGACAGAGTTTGACTCCTGCAATCATTCAGTACTGGATGGACACATCAGAAGGGAGTGGAGAAAGCTTGAACCAGATGCTTCCTAATCTCAAAGTCCTCACTGGTTCCTGGACAACTTTACCAATTCAATGATCTTCTTTCAGGAATTCAGCAGAATGTTCGGCAGTTGGAACGTCGCCTACAGAAACTGCAGCTGTACCCAGACCCCTTTGCCAGTGTGGTCTGGCAGGGAGCACGCCATATTCCCAAGCAGAGAAAGGTATTCTTTTTTAGCTTCCTTATTGCATCATTTACTCATACAAAGTTCCAACCACCCTATTGCACTCACGGAAGGAACTGCTGGCTGAATCCCATTTCTGGCTCTCCCCTGTTACAGACACCACCTGCCCACACTCTCCCAGAATACGATGACCGCCTAACCCCTCACTCCTGCTCCATGGCCTTGGGGGGGGGGGGGGGGGGTGGGGCAAACCATGCCAGGTTGTCCTGTGGAAGACCCACTCAGACCAGCTGACTGCCAATGCCCGCCACAGTGCTGGGAGGTGCATGCAGCCAGGGTCCTTTACTACAGGCCCATGGTTGTGAAGCCAGCAGGAGTAGTCCAACCCCACAGTTTGAGAAGCAGAAGTCTTCTCAAAGATGAAAAGTAAACCAGCATTGCCAAGATCAGTATGTTCTTGGTCTAAGTCCATCATTCCTATTTAGACACGGGCAGATAATAGACCCTTCCTCCACCCCCATGAAAGGCCAGTTACCCTGTTTTAATTTTATTCTTTTATGTTTGCTCAAGTGGACCCTTGAACCTTCACCAAGGTGGAGGGATAACGTTCTGAACAGGCAACACCCCTCAACTTGCCTTTTCTCTTGGATTCTTGCTGCCTTCCCAACCTTACCTAAGGTCTGGGGTGAGGAAGGGACAGCAGTTGTGCAGAATATTCATTAAAACCAGAGAACACTGCAGTGCAGAAACAGGCCCCTTTGGCCCTTCTAGTCTGTGCTGAATCATTTTTTCACTAGTCCCAATGCCTGCACCCAGACCATACCCTCCCATCCATGTACCTGTCCAAATTCTTCTTGAACTCTACCTGCATTCACCACCTCAGCTGGAAGCTCGTTCCACACTCCCATTACTCTCTTCCTCTCTGTGTGGTTCTCTCTCATGTTGGCCCCAAACCTTTCCCCTTTCACCATGAACCCATGTCACCTGCCCTCAGTGGAAAAGGCTCTTACATTTACTCTGTCTACCCCCTCATAATTTTAAATACCTCTATCAGATCACCCCTCATTCTTCTACGCCCCAGGGAATAAAGTCCTAACCTGTTTAATCTTTCCTTGTAATTCATTCCTGAAGTTCCAGTACATCTTTTCATTTATGCAGCTTCGGAAGCTTCCAGAATCTATGTCCCACAGAAGCAAAGCCGATAAGATGGAGGAGATCCTGAAGAGGATGAAGGACCAGAAGGCCGTGACGGTCATCCCATTAGGTACTCACTCCATCAGCAATCTGTTTCAGCTCACCATTCATCCCCCTCAGCCCCTGCAGCCAATCACACCAGAGTACAATGTCCCCATTTGAAGGGTTAACCTCCATCGCCAAACTCCTGCTCTCCCCAGAGTCTTGGGAAAGCTTTCACACCCACCCAACAAACACCACGAGCATCAGTCGAACCAAGAAGCTGCAATCAGGTGTTTGTGGAGAGAGAAAAACGAGTTGATTTTCACACGGGGTGAATTTATTGCAGCCCCATCCGTAGTGATCATCTGTACCTGGTTAGTTTGATCATTTGTGGTTAACCTTTACCACTTTGTGCATGGTCACCCCTTTGCGAGGTTAGTTACCCTTTGCATTGTACGAGAGTATTTGAGGCCAAACTGGAGTCCCCCCCACAAAATGAAAAGGATGTGATATCTCTGAAGTCGGTGGGAATTGGCTCTTCCTGACTAGCCTGTCAGAAACCCTTGACCCCTTTCCTGGTCGTAGCTCCCAGGATGAGGACATCCATGCCAGATCATCAGCGATGTCCTCCTTCTTCAAACAATGTCCCTTTCCCTCTACTATCAACTCGGCTCTCACCCACATATTCTCCATTACCCACACATCTGCGCTAGCCCCCTCTGCCCCCATGTGCAACAAGGACATGATTCAATGTCCTCACCTACCCCCCCCCCACCCACCGGCCTCCGTATCCACAAATCCTGCTCCATCATTTCAAACACCTGTGATCCCACCACTAGACACATTCCCCTCTCCTCTTTCCACTTCGTGCTGGGGCAGCTCCTTCCGTGACTCCCTTGTCCACTCCTCCCTCCTCACCAATCGTCCCCTTGGTACCTACCCCTGAGAGCATAGGAGATGCTCCTCATGCCCACACTTCCTTCATCAGCATCATTTTGGGCCCCAGACAGTCCTTCCAAGTGAAGCAACATTTCACTTGTGAATCTGCAGGGGTCATCTACTGTATCCGGTGCTCCCGCTATTGTCTGCTTTATATCGGAGAGAATGGATACAGACTGGGGAAATCGCTTCGTTGAGCACCTTGGATCTGTACACCGCAATAGTGTGGATCTCCCAGTGGCCACCCATTTCAATTCCCTTACCGACATGCACAGCCAGACTGAGACCACCCACAAATTGGAGGAGCACTGCATCTTCCATCTGGGCTCACTCCAACCAGTCAGCATTAACATTGACTTCATTTCTGTTAACCCCTCCTCCCCACCTTTTTCTTCCCCATCTCCCTTCCCTCTGTCTCCTTTCACAAAGCCAAAATCAATTCTCACCTTTCCTCTTATCATATCCAATTCACACCTTCTGTTTGTTGCTCTGGACTCCTCTCCCTTCCATCCTTCCCCCTTTTCCTCCGTCTTTAATTCAGACACCCACCTATCTGTTTTTGCTTCTACCTTGAGGAAGGGCTCATGACCAAAATGTCATGACCTCCTATGGAAGCTGGGAGACGGACTGGGTTCCTCCAGCATTTTCTAATCTGCTAATTTCCTCCAGCTGATTTGGCTTTTGCTCGATTCCAGTATCTAGTCACTTCTGACTAGGGGCCTAATGCAGCCATTCTCATAGCCCCCCACCCATCCACCACAGCACATTTAAGGGGGGGGGGGGGAGGTCATCAATCCAGTTTCTCCAGCCTTGTGCAACTTTCCCTACTTTATCACACTCTCAAGAGATTTCATCTTTTGTACTTACCGGATGTAGGACAGTAGGCCATTCTGCCCCTCAGGACTCTGTGCCAGTTCCCCAGAGCTCGCAATTCTTGACATCTCTACACAGGTTGTAAATGATTGCTCCTTTAATGGTGTAACCATGGCACATGGACAAACAGGGAACTAAGCCACAGAAAGGAATATAATCACCCCTCTGGTTTGACCAGTTCTCACCCTTTGCCCCATCCACAGGACATTCTTCTCCCCTGATCTGCCAGCTTTCCCCTTCACCACCTGATCACCAGCACCATTTGGGTAAATCTCTGATCCAGAGCCATACGAACCAAGAAACCTTGTGATTCCACAGCTCACGTTCTGCGGGGCGAGGGGGTCTCCAGGCAGGAGGACGAAGAAGCGGTGGCGTTGCTGAGCGATCTCCAGCTGAAATACCTGGAACTGCGTGGGCGCCTGGCAGCCAAGGTCAGCAAACTGTCCGAGGAGCTGGGGGGCAAGGAGGCAGACCCCAAGAGTGCAGGGCACCAGCCAGGAGGAGTGCGGAAGGGCTGTGGGACGAGTCCCCCCCGCAGCAGCTATTTCTAATAGCCCCCTCCCCCCCCCCCAAGGTGTCTTGTCATCCAGAGTGCAGGCACCCCGACAAGAATGAATGGAAGGCAATTTGGATTAATTGGGCTCCCTGTTTCGGGGCAGGTTCCAGCTCTTCCTTGGTCTCATCCCGAAACACGAGGCAGAACAGAACGGGGGACACGACAAAACGTCCAGACTTAGCCTCCCCTGGCGAATAGCCCCCAGCTCCAACACCTTTAAAGTGCAGTTAGTTTCTGGAGACAATGCAACACAGAATATTAAAGGCCAAATTAATCCGTCCGGGGACAGGGGGGAACGACACTCCCTCACTTTTCACACATCTCATTTGAAAGGCCAAGTCCCCTGTCGACGGAATGATCTGCAAGTCTCTGAAGCGCCAGAAAAACCCTGAGCTTCTGACCTGGGGAGTTGCCCAATGACCATTTCATCACCTTCAAAGGGAGCAATGCAAAGTTTGGAATAGGTGACTCAGGGGTGAGAATCACTGATGTTGAAATAACTGGTGAAAACACAAGTATTGTGACCCAGAGCGGGAAGAGTGATCCATGCTGGTGACCTGGAGTTGTTTCAAGCACTGCTGTCTGTCCAGCCACTAAAACATAGGTTTAGAAACTTTATGGACTGGAATTGGGTTCGGTTATTGTGCAGGTACCATAATCTGACCTTAAATTATTACCCAACAACACATTCTAATGCCCAAATGGTTATTATTGCAGTGGTGTCTGTCAGTGAAGGTGGAGGTTTCACTACAAGCAGGTTGGAGGAAAAGGAATCAGTCTCTCTCTGCAGACGATGTCTCCAACAAACTCCCTTTTGGCACCAATTCCATTCTGTACAGTTTTGCTTTCCTGAAATTTCCTCCATGGATTCTCTTCCTTAATTTTTTTTTTACACACACACACACACACACACACACAATCTTTGGCAGATATTTCTTCTCCTTTGAAGAAATTAAATGGATTTTGAGGAGTCCAAGTGCTTTACTGTGTTTAGTATAAACTAATAAAATATTCTCTGCTTTCATTAGTCCCCATACAGTTTTTATACAGAAAGTCTTAAAATCTTCCACAATATTAGAAAAAAATCATTAGCCCTTGTCCTCAATTTCCAATCCAGCGTTGAAGCCAGTCCAGGCAAGTTGCACAAATTGACAGAAATTAAAGGAATTCAATACCCCAAAAATGAGGTGTCGACAGATACTGTGCAAGTGGCAGAAAGGTCCAGGAATGGGAACAGAAGTAGTCGTTCCTTTCCTGTGAAATCTCACTGAAACAATAACAACGCTTGCTCCCAACCTTCTCCTGCTGATCAACAGGGCTCCGAGCTTCCCCGTGACGAAACGGGGGTGTAAGGAGGACCAGTACATCTCAAGCTGATAGACCGACCGGCTTTCACTTGAAAGGTGAAATGGAGACTTGAGAAACTGCAGATGCTGAATCCATTCTGCTGGAGGGTCTTGGTGGGTTGAGCAGCGTCAGTGGGAGAAACAAAATGGTCACCGTTTTAGTTCTTGAAAGCCTCTGACCTGAAACATCCACCATTCTTCTGCTGCTTGACCCACTAAATTCCCCCAGCAGATGGTTTCTTCATCAAGAAGTTGTAGCTGCTTCATTGGGCCAGCCCTGCACAGATTACCAATGGTGAAAAGTTAACATGGTACTGGTCAGCCAGCCGTAAGATGGAACATCCAACTGAACGCAGAGTGTTGCCGTGCCCTGACTGAGCCCCATCCTTGCACACAGTTTCAGGGTGAGGGACAGGGGAAAGTTGCCCCCTCCAAGGGCATCTGGTTCTTCCAACCAGTGTGGAGTCCTCTCGAAAAGGAGAATGTGGAGAGAGCAAGCAGAAAGTCTAAAGATGCCACAGGCATGGGCTGTACAGGTGAAAACACAGGAATAAATAAGGTGGCACAGAGGTGTAGCAGGTAGAGCCAATGTTTCTCAGCTCCAGAGAACTGGGTTCCACCCCAGCCTCTTGTGCTGTGGGCATGAAGTCTGCGGGTTCTCCCTGGGCCTGTGAATTTCCTTCAGGCGCTCTGGTTCCTCCCACATCCCAAAGGCAGTCGGCAACTGAAAAGGTAGAATCTGGGGGTGGGGAGAATTAAATGGGATGTGTAGTCAGGCTGAAAGGCCTGTTTCTATGCTGTGCGACCAAGACTATAAAAGGTGACCAAGCCCAGTGATTCTGTCACTCATTACATTGCTAAATCTGCACGGTAAACCTTGGCTAGAACAGCACAGGAAAGGGCCCATTCAAACTAATCCCATCTCCCTGCACGTTGATGTAACCTGTCTAAACCCCTCATAAAATAGTTCAGAATAAGGTCTCCGGCTGAAGTAAAGATTTCTCAGCTGGAAATAATTTCGACAAAACCAGGAGGGGAATAGATCGGGCACACGCAGAGTCTTTTGCCCAGAGGAGGGGAATCGGTAACCAGAGGGCACAGGCTTAAGGCAAGGCTGGGGGGGGGGGGGGGAAACATTTAGCAGCAAACCGAGGGGTAATTTTTTAAAACAGAGTAATATGTGTATGGAATAGGCTGCCAGATAAGGTGGTTGAGCCAGGTGCTATTGCAATGTTTAAGTATTGGACGGATACACGAATAGAATGGGTTAGGAGGGGTATGGACCACATGCGGGCAGATGGAAACATTTTGGCTGGCATGGGAAAGTTGGGCTGAAGGGCCCGTTTCCACACTGGGTGACTCCTGGACTCATCAGGAGGTCCAGAGGAATCCCTGGCAAGTAAATAATTTTAAACAACTTTCAAAATAATTATGGTTATACAGTGGATTTCTTTCCGAGAGATGAAAGAAACAGGAGCAGGAGTGGGCCAGCCATCCCGTCAAGCCTGCTCTGCCATTCAACAAGGTCACAGCTAATCTGGCTGTCGACTCAGCTCCACTTATCCACCTGTTCCCCATGACCCTTATTCAAAAATCTACCTGTCTTAAAAACATTTAATGAGGCAGCCTCAACTCTGCTTTCTTGGGCAAAGAATTCCACAGATTTACTCCTCACTCCTCTCAGTTCCTCCTCATCTCTGTCCTAAATCTATTTCCCACCCACAAACACCCCCCCTCCCCCTAGCCAAGCTGGAGAAATTACTGCACCCTTTGTATGCTCATAGATTCAAAGCGGGAGAGACACATTGGTCTGTCGTATCTTTATCCCTAGTATTTGTTTGGTAAGAGGAGTGCTGCTAATTTAAACAAACTTTAAGCACTCCCCATGTCCCAGAAGTATTCCAATAGTACAGCGTTTGGGCATTCCCTTCCCTATAAACTCAGCCACTGGTTGTAAGCTGCAGTCCTCTCAACAGAGTAAATAACTCCTTGGCTCTCCATATCTGGGCTGCCACTCCTCTCTGTTTAACCCCTCACTCTCCTCGACAAGATGGCATCAACAAAGACCTGGTAGGATTGAGAAGACCAGCTGCTCTTTCCCTGCCATCAGCGTGGATGGATGGGGACCTGAGAGAAATACACCATGATTAAAGAGTAAAATTATTCCCCTTGGGAAAAATAAAGTACATGCGACTTGACAGAACATGATCAGTGATGTGCTCAAATACTTCACAAGTTCCCAGCTGCAGCAACTTGGGCCCTGTGCTGAAGCCCCTCGCCCTTGCCAGAGGATGCAGCTCAGCGCACATGATCCAAGGAGTGACCGAATTAAATTGTCCTGGGGAGAGGGGAAATCGGCAGATTAGACTACAGGCAGCATTCTGAGCAACAAAGGACCAAGACCAAAGATTTGGGAGAGGTGTGAAGAGAAGGGCTGTATTTTCCGGTTGTTGCTACATGTTAAGAGTGGAGGGACAGGCAGGGCTGAGAGACAGCAGGGTTCCCAATGCGAATGATGCTACTCGGTGTTGGAGATTACTTTTGTCCGTAGTGGGTAGCTATCCTTACTGCCCTTCCTCCGGTTAACCGTGATCCGTTCTAGGTCAAACCGCCGCTGCAGCCTGTGAGCCAACTTCCGGTCTTCGTCCTCCTGACGGGCCCGGTCCATGTCAGTGAGCACCGCAGCACTGGTCTTGCTGGTGCTCCTTGCCGGGCTGAGTTTCGGTCGTTTGCCCACTTCCGCAGCTGTGTGCTTGGTCTTGCGGTGCCGTTTCCGACTGTGATTTGACCGAGGGGACGAGGAGTCCATCCCTCTGCTGCCGGACACGGTGGCGGTCACATTCCTCCTGTGGGGCCTCTTCCTGGCGCGGGCAGGTGTCTGATGCCTGGTGGTTTGGTGCGCCCCGTTCTCCTTCTGCTCGGCCCCCTGGCGCCGGAGAGGGCTTGCCTTGGCACCACACTCTGCGCTCTCCCATTCTAGGTCCTCCAGCACCGAATCCGGGACCTCAGCAAAGCCCAACCCATCCATAGGCCGGGGCAAGGCTTGCAATTCCTCCTGCCCAAACCCAGGGGAGCTGTAGGAGCGCGAGGCGGTGGCGATCTCCGTCTCAGGGATGTGGCACACTGGCACCGAGTGGCCTGTGCCATCCTCCTCCTCCTCCTCTGAGGTGAAAGTGCCCTTGCAGGCGGTTTTCTCCCTGTGACGATCCTGCAGGATCTGGCCCCATTTCTCCAACACATGAGGGCTTACTTCGTAGGTTGTCACTGCCTTTTGCAGGTTGCTGTACAGGTTCCTGGGGGTTGATCTGATGATCCTGGGCTTCAGGAGCCTGCCGTCTGGCAGCTTCTTGGGCGGAGTGCAGGGGGAGCAGATGATGGGCTTGAAGTGATTGAGCTCCTCGGAGATACTGTCGTTGCTGTCGGGGCTCGACGACCGCTCCCACTTGACTGGCTCTGACACCGAGGCGTCAGTCAAGGGCCGCTTGTCGGTGCTGAGGTCAGGCGCAGAGCTGGGCCGGCTATTTTCAGAGGCGGACAGAATGTTGAGGGTGTTTGTGTGGAGGGTCAATGATGTCGCCTGGAAACAAAACAGGGAGAGGGGGAGGGAGATTTGAGAATTCTGGCCACAGGTAAGTCCACCGGCACACTGCAGAAATAATCTAACCATCAGAATCAACACTGGGAAAGAAATCTGCTGCTCGCATGGGATGCAGTGGGAGAGAGGAGATCTTAAAACGAATAAAGGTGCATAAATCCCCAGGGCCTGAGCGATAGAAGATGAGAGGTGACTTCATAGAGGTGTAGAAAATTGAGAGGCATAGATAAGATGGACAGCCAGCACCTGTTTCCCCAGGGTGAGAGCAGCAAATACCAGTGGAGAAGGTGAGTGGTGGATAGTTTAGAGGAGACGTCAGAGGTCATTTTTTTTAAATTACAGAGAGCGGTGGTGCCTGGAATACATTGCTGAGGGTGGAGGTGGAGGCTAGTACAATAAGGACACATGGATGCAAGAAAAATAGAGGGTTATGGGTTCGAGGGAGGAGTGGTGGAGTAAGTTTACGTAGGTTGGCACACATTGTAGACTGAAGGGCCTGTACTGTGCTAGAATTTTCTTTGTATCCCAAGGTGTTATGGGAAACGAGGGAAGAAACTGCCCTGGAAGAGATATTGGCATTCATTATGAAGTATCGGTGAGGTGGGATGGACTGCTTCAAAAAAATCTGCAAGGGCAATGCAGGGAGCCACAGGCTGGTGAGCTCAATGTTAGTTGTGGGCAAGTTACTGAAGAGAGGATACTGAGACGTGGTCTATTTTTATTTGGAAAGACAAAGAGCGATTAGTGTGTGGGAGTCATGATTTTGTGTGTGGGAGTCATGTCTTATACATTTGATAGTTGTTTGAAGAGGTGGCCATGAGGACTGATGAGGGCAGAGTGGTAGATGTTGTTTACATGGACTTTGACAAGGCCCCACAAGGTAAGGTGGTCTGGAAGGTCAGATCACATGGGATCCATGCTGAGGTGGCCAAATGGATACAGAATTTGTTGATGGTAGGACAAAGAGGGTGGTAGCGGAGGCCTGTGAGGTAAGGAATGTTGTGGAACGAAGAGACTAGGGAGTACAGATACAACGTCCCATGAAAGTGGTGACACAGTGAAGAAGATACTTGGCATTGAGAACTGGAACGGAGACATCATGTTGCAAATGTACAAGAGACTGGTGAGACTGCGCTTGGGACTATTCTGCATAGTTTTGGTCACCAGCTAGAGGAAAACTATAATTAAACTGGGAAGAGGCAGAACAGATTTACAAGACTGTTACTGGGACTGGGGGAGTGGAGGGGTGGGGCTTGAATTATAAGGAGAGGCTGAAGAGGGACCTGATAGAGGATTATAAAATCATGAGTAACATAGATAGGTAAAACAGTCGCAGCCTTTTCCCCAGGGTAAGAGAATCTAAAACTAGAGCTCAGAGATTTAAAAGGGACCTTAAATTCATTTATAGCATGATAGAAGCCAATTCCAGTTATTTAAATCCATGCCACCCAATTACGGCCCAATTAACCTAAACCCTGGTGCGTTTTAAAGGGTGGGTGGAAACTAACCAAATGGGGAGAACGTTGAAACTCCTTAGAGTGCCAGATTCGAACCAGGGTTGTTGGTGATATCATAGCGTTGCGCTAACCTCTAACAAAGTAGGTGGTGGGTGTGTGGAACGAGCTTCTGCAGGAAACGGTAGAGGTGGGGACATTTAGACAGGTACACGGATGTAGACTGAACACAGGCAGACAGGACTAACTTGGTTAGCTGAAAGGAAGTCTGTTGTCATGTAAAATAAAGCAGGTGGGTTGTGAGATAAGTTACAGGCAAGGTTTGAACGTTCAATCAGTTTTTGTATTACTGAAGTTGACATTTTGAATGAAATCGAAGATGGAGATTCATGATGGGGTAAAATTGGTCGGATGTGTTTGAAAGTTTAGAGCGAGTTGCCTGCTTGCACCCCAAGTTGTCAAGGAAACCTGGGTGGGGGGAGCAGGTGGGGTTTGAAGAACTTACCACTATATATAAATAGGGCAGCATGGTTGGTGTAGTAGTTATCTCTCCCCATGTCTGTGTGGGTTTTCCCTGTGGGCTCTGGCTTCCTCCAACCCTTCGAAATGTATTGGGGGGGGTGTTGTATGTTAATTGGGAGGGACAGCCTCATGGGTTGGAAGGGCCTGTTACCATGCTGTACGTCTAGATTTAATATATTAAAATTTAAAATATCAGGGAGCTGTCGGAGGATTGGTAAGAGGAAAATGTGATATCTTTGTTCAAGAGAGATGAGTGAAACCAAAGGTGTTTGATGAATTCACAGCAGAATTGGATGGACATCTGTAGATAGACAGGAGAACGGGACTGCTGTGTTGCAACAGAGAGCTGGCTTTGGACCAACAGGAAAGATGGTTCCTCCCATTCCTTTACGTGTCTCAGACTCAATGCCATCCTGTAAATGTGTTGCTAAGGTAACCCAGAAAATACATTCTACCGACACCCTGTTCTATCAGCATGGAACAAGCGGAATGCGGTGCACAGGCCATCACCCATGATTCTCACTCCTCGAGAGGCTACCTTGGTCCCAGAGTCACTGCGAGGTGGTGCTCTTCGGATCTGGTTATTTTCTACGGGTGTGCTCCAACTTCGAGATTCCTCCGAGTTGGCACCAAGCATCCTGCAAAATGAGGAGATGAGAGTGAGGGGAAATCTGCAACATTCCAGGCCTCCAGGAGCTCCCAATCTTCAGCAGGTTTAACTAGCAAAGGATCTTCATGGGACCATCAAACCAAATAAGTCACTGACATCTTCAAGGAGATGTTGAGGTGGGTGAACAAAGGCTTGATCAGTGACAGTTTAAAGGAAAGTTCGAGAGTGAGGCAGTGAAGTTCCTATGGGGAATTCCAGAGCTCAGGGACTGGCAGCAGGAGGCAGTGGGGATCAGGCTAAGTACAGAAATCCTACAGGACTTTGCATGAAAAACTCTACAGGTCCTGATAATTTCAAAATAAATGCTGGAATCCTTCAGATGGTCAGGTGACACCTGGGAAAAGGTAAACAGGTGAAAACTCCCTCAATCTTATTTGGTTATAGGACTGAAGTGGATTGCAGAAATGGGGGATACAGAGAGGATCGCAGAGATGGGGGATACAGAGAGGATCGCAGAGATGGGGGATACAGAGAGGATCGCAGAGATGGGGGATACAGAGAGGATCGCAGAGATGGGGGATACAGAGAGGATCGCAGAGATGGGGGATACAGAGAGGATCGCAGAGATGGGGGATACAGAGAGGATCGCAGAGATGGGGGATACAGAGAGGATCGCAGAGATGGGGGATACAGAGAGGATCGCAGAGATGGGGGATACAGAGAGGATCGCAGAGATGGGGGATACAGAGAGGATCGCAGAGATGGGGGATACAGAGAGGATCGCAGAGATGGGGGATACAGAGAGGATTGCGGAGACGGGGGACAGAGAGAGGGGGTTTAAACCAAGACCGAGTCAAAGCGTTGTTAAGCACAGAAACAGGCCTTGCTGCCCAACTCCTCCATGCTGGCCAATGTGCCCATTTGCATACACTTGGCACAAATCCCTCAAAACCTTTTCATTTCAATCCATGCACCTGTCAAAATGTCCTTTAAATGTTTGTAACTCTTCTCACCTCTGTGTGTCCTCGGGCAGCCATTTGCCCACCACCCTCTGCGTGAAGAAGTTGCCCTACAGCTCCCCTTTCACCTGAAATCTATTTCCTCCAGTTTTAGACTTCTCAACACTTGGATAAAGATTCTGTATCCACCTTATCCACGACCCTCATGGTTGTATAAACCTCAGTAAGATTACCTCTCTAGCTGCCAATGTTCCAGTGAGAAAAGTCTCAGTCATCTCCCTATAACTCAAGTCCTCCTATCTCATTTACAGCCTCGTGAATCTTATCTCAATGAACAAAATGCTGGAGTAACTCAGCAAGTGTGAGCGTACTTTATGTAGCAAAGATACAGAACCAACATTTCACGCCTGAGCCCTTTGTCAATTAAGACATGAGCCTGAAAAACAATGATGGGGGAAGGGGTATAGGGAGGTGCACAGGTCCACACGCAAGAGATCATTGGTGGATAGGGGTGGCAGAACATGATAAAAAAAGCTGAGGCAATAGGTGGAGGGAAGAGGGTTTGGAACTGGAGGAAACAGATGGAGGAAGAGGGAAAGAGAGAGACACGAGGGACTGAATGGAAACTAGAAATATTAATGCTATATGGTTGGAGAGAACCCAGGCAGAACATGAGGTGTTGTTCTTTGCTTACGTATCTCTGGTACGTACGGAACGCTTCGTGACCTTCTATGTTTCTCCAGCACTGTTGTGTAGTGAACTACATTCACAGTATCCGTAAACTTTACTGTTTAAATCCTTCATGAATCTTATCAGCAGCTTTTTCAAGTAAATCATATCCTTTCCTCTATCTGGGTTAACAGAATTGTATGCTGTGCCCAGTACACTACTCAATGAAGGCATGTACCTTTTCACCAGCCTGTCAGCCCATGAAATTCCAGTGTTAATGCTACTGTCAGTGTGGACCAGTATGTGGAGGTGGGGGAGGAGCTGGTGTGTAGAGGAAGGTGAGTGAGGGGAAAGTGTTTAGAGGGAGGTGAGTGAAGGGACAGTGTGTTGAGGGCGGGGGATTAGGGGATGGTGTGTGGAGGGCGGAGGATTAGAGGAAGGTGTGTAGAAGAAGGTGGGTGAGGGGACGGTGTGTAGATGGAGGTGAATGAGGGCACGGTGTGTAGAAGGTGGGAGATGAAGGGAAAGTGTTTAATGGGAGGTGGGTGAGGGGAAGGTGTGTAGAGGGAGGTGGGTGAGGGGAAGGTGTGTAGAGGAAGATGGGTGAGGGCATGGTGTGTGGAGGGCCGGGGATTAGGGGAAGGTGTGTAGAGGGAGGTGGGTGAGGGGACGGTGTGTGGAGGGACGGAGATGAAGGGAAGGTGTGTAGAGGGAGGTGGGTGAGGGGACAGTGTGTGGAGGGAGGGAGATGAAGGGAAGGTGTGTAGAGAGAGGTGGGTGAGGGCACAGTCCCAGTAATGCAGTTACGCAGCAAGCCAAGGTCAGCATTTTGTTTACCTTGTGATGCGACTGGAACAGTTGGAGCTGAGCTTGCCGTTCGCCATTAACCCCCACTGTCGTGTGGACACCCGTTTCACTGGCTCTTCATTCTCCGAATCAGACATGTTGTCAGCGGTCTGTGGAAGGAGGACATCTTAATGCTTCCTGGATCAAACAGGATACCAAGGGACATACACCAGTCAAACTCCCCCCCCCCCCCAACAAAAACACCTGATTGTTCCAAGAGATGTGTTACACGCGTTATTGAGTCAAGAGTCATGCAGCAAGGAAGAATCCCTTCTGCCCAACTCATGCGTGCTGACCAAGTTGGCATTCTGGCCTGATCTCACTTGCCTACATTTGATCCAAATCCTTCTAAACTCTTTGCATTCATATATATCTGTCCACATGTCATTTGAACCTTGTAATTTTGCTCTGAGTGAAAAGGTTCCCCAATACCTTTTGATGCTGGGTCAAGTAAAAGGACAGAAAACAATCTGCTGGAGGGAAACAAATGTAATTCTATGGTCCACTCCTGCGCTGACATGTCTGTTCATGGCCTCATGCACAGCCAAACCAAGGCCACCTGTATATCGGAGGAACAACACCTAATTTTCCATGTGGGCCCTCGCCAACCAGATGGCATTAACATCGACTTCTCTGGTTTCTGCTGGAGCACTCCCCTCATCTCTCTGCCTTCTTTCCTCCAGCTCTCCATCCAGAGCATTCCCCCTCTCGTTTTCTCTTGAGCCCTCCCTCCCTTCTCCACCTTTTACCTCCTGCCTGTGGGTCTGTGTTCCTTCCCCACCCCCCCCACCATTTTATTCATACCTTGAATTTTTAATTTAATAAAAAATTTAGGCATTCAGCATGGTAACAGGTCATTTCGGCCCACAACCCCGTGCTGTCCAATTTATTCCCAATTAACCTACAACCCCTGGTATGTTTTGAATGGTGGGAGGAAACCAGAGTCCCTGGCGAAAACCCACGCAGATGTGGGGAAGACGTACAAACTCCTTACAGACAGCGCGGGATTCGAACCCTGGTCCAATCACTGGCACTGTAATGGTGTTGTGCTAACTGCTATGCCACTTAATCTCGAAACGTTGGTTCTGCACCTTTATCTTTTCCGTATAAAGGACACTATTTGACCTGCTGAGTTTCTCCAGCTTTGTGTTTCTACTTCAACCGTGGTGTCTGCTGGAGGAAGTCAGTGAGGCGAGCAGTGTGTGGGAGAAGTAGAATGGCCAACATTTCGGGCCAGACATGAAACTGCTTCTCTTCTGTCTCTCCCACAGATGCTGCTCGTCTGCTGAGTTCCTTCAGAGATTTCCTGCAGCTTCATATTGCAGCATCTGCAGACTCTCGCGTGTCTCCACATGAAATGACCCGCACCATTAGCTGTATTGAAGAGGTTGGTTTGAGGAGATTCATCCGTGTAGGAGAGAGGAACAAACTTTTCTCTGTGCTAACAACAGCTTTGCCTGTCCCATCTTTGTGATGAGCACCTGCTTTTATTTTTTCTGGGGAGTG
Organism: Narcine bancroftii; assembly: GCF_036971445.1. Lineage (NCBI taxonomy): Eukaryota > Metazoa > Chordata > Chondrichthyes > Torpediniformes > Narcinidae > Narcine > Narcine bancroftii. Next base: position 212,773,063 of record NC_091475.1, read on the forward strand.
CATTATCCCTGCAGCCATTCCAGTCCTGAAGGGACACCAGAGGTTCCCTCAGCGCCTGCCCCAACAGCACCTGTGCCTGCTCCCTGGTAGCTTTGCACTCCCTCAGTTGCCAGGCCTTGCCTTCCCTGACAACTCTGTGCTCCCTTAGGCCCTGCGCCCACCAGCCATGTGCTCCTTCAGGGCCCACTAACCCCACGGTGAGGGACAAGCTCCAAACCCAATCCAGGGCTCGCCTGTGGTCATGACAAAATATCGAAACACCGCTACGGGAGAAAATGTGTCCTAAATGAGTGATCCCAACTCAAAGCATCATGGCCAGCATGGAAAGTGCGAGATTGAAGATGTGACGCAGAGAGGCGAGCTCACACATCAGGCTAACCACAAGTCGAAACCAGCTATGGTTCCCTTCCCTCTTCTCCCTCTGCAGCTCGAGACTCTAGCCTCTGGCTGAGAGTGGCGGGAGCACGCACAGGCTTGCCTCGAGAAGATACAAGCCTTCATTTGCAAGCTCCATGAACAGTTTGTTTCAGAAGGTGACGTGGCTGTGCCACTGGCATTGAAGGAGCCCCTTCAGCCACTCAAACCTCTTCTACTATTTCAGCAGATCTCGGCTGACTGGCACATCCATTTAAGCTCCTCACATTAAAATGCAATTCCATGGCAGCTTCCTTTGATCACAGCACAGTCATATTTACACGGCAAAGAGTGTATGAAATAGCAGACCATAGTTCTTGATGAGGCCCAAAATCAACTTGTTCCCACACACGATACTGTGTTCCAGAAGTTAAGTTTTATTTACCGCACGGTAGAAGCCAGTTCCAGCCATTTTAAACCCGTGCCACCCAATTCCACCCAAATTAACCTACAAACCCCATATGGTTTTGAGGGTGGGAGGAAACTGAAGCACCTGGAGGAAACTCACGCAGACACGGTGAGAATGTACAAATTCCTTACAGACAACGGCGGTTTCAAACCCGGGTCGCTGGCGCTGTAATAGCGTTGCACTAACCGCTATGCCAACCGTGCCTGGAAAGGGCTGGCAGGGCTAGTGGTAGAAGCAGTACCAATGGTATCATATAACAGGCTTCCAGATAGACACACGAGTATGAAGGAGATGGGGTGGATATCAATCAGAAGCAAGTGGCAGAAGTTTTGTTTGATTTGGGCATCACGTTCAGTGCAGACAATGTGGACGAAGGGCCTGTTCCTGTGCACGTCTTTGTTCTAACAAATCACGGTTTCTCAGTGTACTCCAGCTCTTTAAATAATCGTCTTTCCGAACGTTTCCCTGCTCCCATGACTAATGACTCACCAACTCGGCCTTATGATGTCAACGACGAGGTTAATCAGTAATACACATTCCAATTACATGCCCACACTGTTCTGACGGCAACTCCCTAAGCCATGACAACCACCATAGACAAGAGTTTCTGCACATCACGTTCGCTCTTCTCCAAGACCCCACCGTCTTAACTTGTACATTTGTTGTTTTTCCTTCAGCGTCACTGGATCTCAGTCAATTATGAGGGGTATCGATAGAGTAAATGCCAGCAAGCTTTTTTTCCTCTGAGGCTGGGTGAGACAAGAACGCGAGGAAATGGGTAACGGTTGAAAGGTGAAAAGTGACAGTGGTGAGAGTGTGGAACGAGAAGTAGTGAATGCATTGGATAGGTACATGGGTGGGAGGGGTACGGTCCTGGTGCAGCTGAGTAGGACTAGGCAGAATGATAGTTTGTGTTCTCTGGCTCTATCTCTCCCTCCCCGACAGCACTGGGAGCATCTTCACAGGGACTACAGCTGTTCAACCAGCCACACCAAACACATCCATCTCAAATCCTCGTTCAGCACCACCTGAAGGACAATTTGAGATGGCCAATAAATGCTGGCACAGTCATGAATAGCAGACACTTGCTATGAGAGAGGCAAAGTACACACATTAAGTAGACGACGTGCCTCATGACACTCACTGCATTTGATTATGCATGAGAACTCAATGGCTTCCCTGGCACTCAGCTCCCAAGAGATGGAATACAATTCCAACGTTCGAAGACATATGGGCAGGAAGGGTTGAGAAGGATGAGGACCAAAGACTGGCTCAGAATGCCAACTGTTATTAATTCTGGAAATCTGGAATGAAAAATTCGGTTCAGTAAAAGGTAGCCACAAAGACGTTGATGTGAGGAAGAAACCTGCTGTCGGTAGACAATCAGCTACCGAACAACTCCAGGGAGATACCGTCACAATCCTCTGAAAGAGGCCGACAAGACATTTACCTTGGCAGAAATGTAAAGGCACCACCTAGGGATGACAGGAGACCAGCACTGTTACACTGCCCATATCGGCCATGAATAAATGATCATTGCTACACTACCCACATAGCTCGAGATTGGCTGAAGGGCACCCAGTATCGGAACTGGGACATGAGAGGGTCCTGAAGGCCCAAAGGGGTTCCTGATCATGTCGGGGGTTCGGATCTGGAGCTCAAGTTGCTGATCGCTTAGACTGGACTCTGTGAGAGCGCTGGAGGAGAATCCACAGACTCTGAAGGGACTCTTGTTTGCTTCTCTTTCTCTGACTGTAAGAGGCGCTTCAGCCAATTCTGCCAATGGCAAATCTGTCTGCTTTATGGCGGACGGAAACAAATTCCGTGTAATGTTGCACTGCTTTCATTACATGACAATAAATTGAATCTTCAACATTACAACATAGTATAAGCACTTTGACCCACAATGTTAGGCCAAACCTATATAAACCTACTCAACAATGTAACCCTTCCCTTCCTCACACCCAATATCCCTCTAATTTTCTTGCATCATGTGCCTGTATAAGATGCTTTTAAATGTCTCTATTGTACCAGTGTCCACCACTACCACTGGCAATGCATTCCAGCCATCCACTACCCTTGGCGTAAAAGAACTTACCATAGAACGCTACAGCAGTGTCTGTGCCAACCACTATTTCACAAGTCCCACTGACCTGCTCCCTATTCCATAACCTCCCAGGCCTCTCCCATCCATGTACCTGTCCAAATTTATTCTTAAAACACACGATCGAGCCCATATTCACCACATCAGATGGCAGATCATTTAACACTCCCTGAGTGAAGAACTTCCCCCTAATATTCCCCTAAACCTTTTCCACTTCAGCTTAAAATATGACCCCTTGAATTTATCTCCCCCCCATTCTAAGTGGAAAAAGTCTACTCGCATTTACTGTCTATACTCTCATAATCTTGTAAACCTCTATCAAATCTCCCCTTGTTCTTCTTCGCTCCAAGGAATAAAGTCCTAACCTGTTTAATCTTTCCCTGTAACTCAACTCCTGAAGACCCGGCAACATCCTAGTAAATCTTCTCTGCACTCTTTCTATCTTATTGATATCCTTCCTGTCGTTAGATGACCAGAACTGCACAAATTTTGGGCATAACAATGTCTTAACTTCAACATAACATCCCAACTCCTATACTCAATACTTTGATTTTTAAAGGCCAAGATGTCAAAAGCTCTCTTTACAACCCTATCCACCTGTGACACCACCTGCAGGGAACAATGTATCTGTATTCCCAGATCACTTTGCTCCTCTGCACTCCTCAGTGCCCGACCATTTATTGCGTCCTACCTTGGTTTGCCCTTCCAAAATGCAACACCTCACACTTGTCTGCATTAAACTCCATCTGCCATTTACTGGCCCATTTTCCCAGTTGGGCTAGATCCCTCCGCAAGGTTTGAAAATCTTCCTCACTGTCCACAACACCCCCAATCTTAGTGTCATCAGAAATCTTGCTGATCCAATTTACCACATTATCATCCAGATCATTGATATAAACAAACAATGGTCCCAATACAGATCCCTGAGGCAAGCACTTGTCACAGGCCTCCAATCTGAGAAGCATCATCCACCACCACTCTTTGTTTTCTCCCACACAGCCAATTTCAAATCCAGTTTACAACCTCTCCATCTATTCCAAGTGTCTTAACCTTCTGAACTAACTTCCCATGTGAGACCTTGTTAAAGGCTTTACTAAATTCCTCATAGACAACATCCATAGCCCTTCCCTCATCTACCTTCCTGGTAACCTCTTCAAAAAACTCTACAAGATTCGTTAAATTCCCTGACTAGCAATGACACCCCTCCCCCTTTATCATATCTGAAGCTACGGAACCCAGAAAATTAAGCTGCCAATTCTGCCCCACCTGCAACCGAGTATCGCTAATAGCATGTTTATTATTATCGCTAATAATGTTGTAATCCCATCTGCCAATCCATGCCCTAAGCTCGTCAGCCTTTCTAATAATACTCCTTGCATTACAATAAATACACCTGAAAACATTTCTATCACGTACAAACCTTTGATTTCTGCCTATACATGCAGTCCTCACATGACCTTTATCCTCCTCCTTCCCACTAACTACTCTAACATACAGGTTCCCCCCCCCCACTTAAAATCTAGTTTAAACCCATTGGGACAAGACTAACAAACCTACCCACAAGGATATTAATTGCCTTTCAGTTCAGATGCAATCTGTCCCATTGGTACAGATCCCACCTTCCTGAGAACAGAGCCCAATGATCTAGAAACCTGAAGCCCTCCCTCCTACACCATGTCTCCAGCCCAATGTTAAGCTACCATATCCTTCTATTTCTAAACTCTCCAGCATGTGGCACGGGAAGTAATCTTGAGATCACTACCCTGGAGATCCTCTTCTTCAACCTAGCGCCTAACTTCCTGAACTCTCCTTTCAGGTCTTTCTCACCCTTCCTACCTATGTCGTCGGTCCCTACATGGACTACGACATCTGGCTGCTCACCCTCACCCTCCCACCTAAGAATATCGTGAACTCAACTTGAGATATCCTGGACCCTGGCATGAGGAAGGCAGCATAGCGTGCGGAATTCTCGATCTCCTCCACAGAATCTTTCATCTAACTTCCTAACTACGGAATCCCCCATCACTACAGCTCATCTCATTTCCCCTCTTCCCGTCTTAGCCACAGCACCAGACTCTGTGCCAGATACCTGTCTGCTATGGCTTGTACCTGGTAGGTCATCCCCCTCAACAGTATCCAAAACAGTATACTTGTTTTCTTCAGGAGGATGCCCGCCGGGGTGGGGGGGGGGGGGGGGGGCCCTGCTCTGCCTGCCTGCTCCCTCTCCTAACTGTAACCCAACCACCCTCTTCCAGTCTCCTATGTGTAATAATGTCCCTGTAACTCCTTTCTATCACACCTTCTGCATCCCGAAGACTCTGGAGTTTATCCAACTCCTGCTCCAAAGCCTCAACACAGCTTGTCAGGACCAACTTCCCTAACAATCCACATCCTACCAGAGGAGCATTTCCCTGCCCTGACGTCTCCCCAAATTCCTCCCCTCGCCTTGTACAGATGTCCTCTGGTAATTGCTAGTCCCACCCTGGAAAAAGGCATTGCCTAACCTCCTGATCTATGCCCCATATAATCTTGTAGACCTCTGGCAAGTGAAAACAATCACTGCTACACTGCCCACATCAGGTAAGTGAACAAAGGATCACTTGCTTTCCCAGTGGTTTACAGCTGCTGTGGTGTGTTTCAAACTTGTGATCCTGAACTATCATTCCTGGTCACTGTTTTAAAACTACATTTGGAGTGGAAGGAAATGAATCTGTAATTTTTTTGCTTCCCATTTCAATAAAAAGATTGTGTGTTCCCTTGATGGTGGTCTCAGAACAATTTGTATCAGTGGAACCAATTCAGCATTTGCCATCCATGAAAGCAACTGGCCCTCAGCTCTCGGAATGGGCAACCAGTAGTAACCAGGAGTATAGTACCTGCCGCGTCTGGTTCTCAAACTCCTCGTGGACGTCGCTTGCTTTGCTCAGCACCAGAGGCGCACGGAACATGGGCTCTGCAAGCAGAAGGTGAAAAGACAAGCTCACTTAGGGTGAAGCCAAATCCATCTCACAGGGGCTCAAGAAAATGAGCCATGAAAATCGCAGAAAGACGCCGCACTTCATTCTGTTGTGTGTGTCCTGGCTATGTGTAAAATATTCTCCCTGATGAGTCTGCAACCAATGTGATGGAGAAACTCATCAGGTCACTCTAGCACATTTGTCGACTGCCCTCAACATCCCCCCCAACACCTGCAGGATTTCTCCACTCTTTCCCCATAAACCTGCACATTTCTGCTTAGAATATCATTCAAGTTCCCCTTTTTAAAAGTTCCTGTTCAATCCTCCACTAACCTTTCCCATGATTCTGGTCACAACGGGCTGTAGAAAGGAAATTCTCAAATTTTCATCCCCAATCTAATGTGCCCTATTGCATTACATTTGTTCTCTCCAGTTACCAACACCCTAAACCAGTCAGTCATTCTATCAAAATTCTGTTAATCAGAAGCAGTATTAAGCAGATGCAAGGCAAGAGGAACAAAAGTTTATCAAAGAGGCAAATTTGTAGACACCCAGGAAACTGCAGAAGCTGCAATCTGAAGCTCAACACTGTTCAGGGCGGCACGGTTAGCGCAATGCTGTTACATCATCAGCGATCAGGACCTCGAATCCCATGCTAGCTGCAAGGACTTTGTAAGTTCTCCCCGTGTCTGCACAGGTTTCCTCCAGGTGCTCTGGTTTCCTTCCACCCTTCAAAACATGCAAGAGTTGTAGGTCCATTGGGTGTAATTGGCCAGCATGGGCTTGTGGGCTGAAAGGGTGTGTTACCATGCTGTATTTCTAAATTTAAAGTAAAACAAAAATGAGAACTCAGCGGGCCGAACAGAAACATTTGGGGAAAAAGAATTGCTGAGGTTTCAGGCTGGAATGGAGGAGCACAGGAGGCTGCAGATGTGGGAACCAGAACCTCAATCTGATTCGAAGAATTGTTTTAAAACCGCTGAATCTTTTATAAAACAATGGTTCAGCATGACTGCAGTTTCATGTCCAGTTTTGGACACATATTTTAGAAGAGATGAGAATCCTTTGGAGCGAAGAAGACATTTTCTGGAAAGACTCCAGGAAGGGTAGACTTGGGCTTTGTGAAGGCTGGGTTCCTCTAATGGATCAGTGGAAGGTCGTGGTGTCTTATGGGGAATTTAAAATCATGAAGGGTACCGACAGTAGGAAAACCCTTCCCATTAATGGAGAGCTGACGATCAAGGGATGTAGAATGAAGCTGATTGGCAAAGGAACCAAGAATTTATTTTATTTTTAAAGTAGCTTTGTGAGGGTGTGGAAATGTCAACAGACACCGCTGGAGGTGAATTCAATGGCAGTGGTTGAACAAGAAAAAGAGCTGGCGGAGAGCAGGAGTAAGTGCAGAGCTCCTCATCTGTACCAGCTCTATGTTGGGGGGCTGAATATTTCTTCCATTCTCTAACTATTCTGTGGAAAGGTGACGTGACATGATTTTCCAACACCTTCAGTAGCAGATGACAAAGCCACCAACAATGGAATGATACAACTCAGGAATGGGCAAGAATCCAGAATTAGAGGAGCTCAGGGAATGTGGAAAGTTACAGAACTAGAGAAGAAGCAAGAAATAAGTGAAAATGGGGATTAAAATGTAAAAATCAACACATTGCTGAATGAAGACCTTGTGTAGGGTCCATGCTTACATCTCTCCCACATTCCAGTCAAGACCTTAACACGCAAATGAGCCTGAATCTTCTCTCCTGCAACATTTCATCCAAACACCATAGTCCAGAGCAAGGAAGCAGAACAAAAATCTCCTTCCCTCAAAGTGAAAATCTGGAACTCTCCAAAAAACTGTTTACGAGAGGTGGGGAAAGATTTTTTTGGGAGAAAAACCAAAAGAGTTTTAAAATTATGATCAGCCCAGATAAAATCAAATGTAAGAGAGGTTGAAGTTCAAGGAACTGAATAAGATCCTCTTGTGCTCAGGACCGAACATCGACTGCTTTGCGTGAATGCTGTGTAACTTGCCAAGTTTCTCAAGGCCTTTCCTGCACTGCATTAGTCTGCAGCATCTGCAGGCTTCTTGTTTACCTTCTAGTCCTTAATGTGTTAAGAAGAACAACGTCAAAACAAATTGACACGATGCAGAACATTCAACTCCCGACATAAGGCGGCTGACTTGGAAAAGCATTTCCAATGACCATAAACATCACAGCTCATTGGGGAAGGGTCAAAGGGCAGCCCATCCAGACCACACCCACTCCATTCAAGAGCGATTCAATTCTATTCCCAACTCCTTTCTCTTTGAAGGGTCCAATAAATTGCCTTTTGAAAGTCTGGACTGGATGTGCTTTAGTGACACTTGGTCAAGCAGTAAAAACCAACTGGTGTCATATACCCGGTGAGTGATGGCTTATGTGTCCATGAAACACACAAGAGGGCAGCAGAGGCTGGAATCTGAAGCAATACAACCTGATGGAGGAAGTGAATGCAATGATGGAGAAAGGCAGCAGGTTCCACAGCATCCATAGGAAGACGAGGCAGCCAATGTTTCCAGCCTGGGCCCTTCACTGGCTGTATCTGATACCGGGCCCTTCACTGGGTACAGTATCTGGTTCTGGGCCCTTCACTGGGTACAGTATCTGGTACTGGGTCCTTCACTGGGTACAGTATATGGTACCGGGCCCTTCACTGGGTACAGTATCTGATGCTGGGTGCCTTCACTGGGTACAGTATCTGGTACTGGGCCCTTCACTGGGTATTGTATCTGATACTGGTCCCTTTACTGGGTACAGTATCTGGTACTGGGCCCTTCACTGGGTACAGTATCTGGTACTGGGCCCTTCACTGGGTACGGTATATGGTACTGGCCCTTCATTGGGTACGGTATATGATACCGGCCCCTTCATTCAGTACAGTATATGATATACCTGAGGAAGAGCCAGGGCCAAAACATTGGTGTGAATCACAGATGCTGTGATTCTAGTAAAAATGCAGAAATGCTGGAGGAACTCACAGTGTCCACAGAAGGTAAAGAGGGATTACCAATATTTCAGGCCTGAGCCCTTATACCTTGAAGCAGTGCTCAGGCCAAAAACATCTGTAATATATCTGTACTTCCTTCCAGCATTTCTGTGTTTTTACCAAAGACTTCCTATGGATACTGCGAGACCTGCTTAGTTTCTCCAGCATATCTGGATGTTGCACTAAAGGAACTCAGTGGTTCAAGCAGCATCAATGGGAGCAAAATAGGTGTCAATGTTTCAGACCAGAAACCATCATCATGTCTGAGTGTCGAGATCGCTGGGAGTGGTGGAGAGAAGGGGATTGGGAGGAGGGGAATCTCAACCAGGAAAAGAGACAATTGATTGGCAAGTGCCAAAGGGAGCGAGAGTGACTTTATATCCCTGCCACTAACTTTCTTTAGACCCTCTGTGATTGCAGCTATCTCCACCAAATCTCCTCTCATCCTTCACTCAGCCACGCACCCTTCACCCTGTCCTATTGGGAAGATTCACGAGTGTAAGATCACACATCAAGGGGAGTTTTTTCCTGCTTTCAGACTCCTGGATGAACCTCACACAGGCAAAAATGACATTGCCTTGGCTCTGTATCAACTGATCTCTAACCATGTCTTAATTGCCGCACTATGTATAACGAAACAGCTGATAAAACAAATTTTCTCATGGACCTTGGTACATGACACAATGAATTTGAACTTCTCTGCTCAGAGGCAGACAAACCTCTTTCATTGAAGACCCTCAACTCTGGGACTGTTTATTTTTGAGTTGTACAGCACAGAACAGGCCCTTTGGCTCCACTCATCCATGCTGGTTACTTTGGCATCCTGGGCTGTTCTCATTTACCTCTATTAGGTCCATATCCTCCTAAACTCTGCCACTCACATATCTGACCAAATGTCGTTTGAACCCGCTTTTAGTTTCCTCTGGCAACTCATCCAGCTCTTGAAGGTGCCCTTGCGAGCCTCACCATGAACTCCTCCGGGAACACCAAAAGGTTCGTCACCTTTATCTTCATTGCTGGTACTAAAATGAGATAGGAAATGTCAAAGGGCAGATAAATAAATATTTTTATCTACCCTTTAATATTTATTATCTTTTATGTTTGGCATTTTGCAGTCATTTAAGTTTTACTATTGAGTGGGGGCACCTTGCATACCTATGTGGCTGCAGCAAGAAAGAATATTGGTGGATCTGTACATTGAACTTGCATACATGAAAATAAATTGACAGACATTGAAATTGATTCTGAGAGGCTGACAGGGGAAAAATACTTCCATAGGTTGTACCTGTGGGGCGTGTTCTGTATTCATTTAGCAAAAGAGGGAGGAAAGAATATAAATAATGGAGGCGTTTCAGTTCCTTGTGCCTCTTCCGCCAGTCAATAATATCAAGGCTCCTCTTAATCCAGTAGCATTTTTCTCCACTAATCAATCATTGCTCAATTTCCTTAAAATCTAAATATATCGACCTGTCTTGAATATACTCAGTGACTAAGCCTCCGCAAACCTCTTGTGGGTAGAGACAAATGCCATATACAAATCTGTTTACCTGTATGTGTGTTATGTCTGGTTGTGTGTCTGCATGTCTTGCACCAAGGACTGGAGAACACTGTTTCGTCAGGTTGCCCTTATACAATCATATGACAAGAAACTTGACATTTGCCGATGTCACCATGGTTGTGGGCAGAATCGCAAACAGCAATAAGTAAGCGCTCAGGAAGGAGGGAGATAGATCAGCTGGTTGAGTGGTGTCATAACAACCTTGCAGTCAACTAAGGAACTGACAGTGGATTACAGGAGGGGGAATCAGATGAACACAAACCAGTCCTCATCAAAGGGTCAGCAGTCAGTGGAAAGAGTTCAGAACTTCAAATTCTGAGGTGCCAATATTCTGAAGATCTATCCTGAGGCCTCCATGTTGATGTAATCATGTAGAAGGCTCGCCAGGGTCTATACTTGGTGAGAAATTTGATGAGATTGGTATGTCACCAAAGATTCTTGCAAATTTCTTCAAGTGTAGCCTGAAGAGCATTCTGACTCGTTGCATCACTATCTGGAATGGAGGTGCCAATGGGCAGGACAGGAAAAAACCCCAGAGGGTGGTGAACTTGGCCACTCCATCCAAAAGGCAATGTCTCAAGAAAGCAGCCTCCGTCTCGAGGTCTCCCACCACTCAGGCGAGGTCAGGCCCTCTTTACACTGCTCCCATCAGGAAGGAGGTGCAGGAGCCTGAAGACAAACACCCAGTGTCACAGAAACAGCCTCTTCCCCTCCACCATCAGATTTCTGAACAGACAATGAACCCCAGACAACACCTCCCTTTCTCTTCATTTGCACCAATTAATTTTTTTAAAGGTAATTTATAGCAATTTTGTACTTGTAACGCTGCCACCAAACAAATTTTGTGACTCGTTCATGAAAATAAATTCTGATTCTGAGATTCCAAAGATTCACCAGCCTCTGGCTGAAGAATTTTTTTCTCATCTCTGCCTCTATTTCCTGGTTTTAGATGCACCAGCCAGAGGAAACCTTGTTCCTTCATTTATCTGGAAGATTCAATGAGATCACCTTTCATTCGTTTAAATCAGTGGTTTTCAACCGTTTTCTTTCCACTCACATACCATCGGAAGTAATCCCTATGCCATATATTAGTAAGCGATTAGTTAAGGTGGTATGCAAGTGGAAAGAAAACGATTGAAAACCCCTGTTTTAATTGTCCCTCACGGTTTCAGAACTCCAAAGGCCGATGACAATTTTTCTCAAGCAAAATATTGGGTCTAGAGCAGTGGTTCTCAACCTTCCCTCCCTACTCATATCCCACCTTAAATAACACCTTACTAATCAGAGCACCAATGGCGTAGGGATTACTTAAAGTGGGTTGTAAGTGGAAAACAAAAGGTTGAGAACCACTGGGTTAAATGCTAAGGCGACTGGCCCTACCTATCAAATCTCATAGGGCAAACCCACCATCGCTGGAATCAACCTGGTCAACCTTTGTTACAATCCCTCTGTATTGTTCGGAAAGGAGATGAGATCTGCACACAATATTCCAGGTGTGGTTTCCCAGGATCTAGAATTGGAGAAAGATGTTCTCTTGTGATGGCCAACATACTATTTGCTTTTCTAATGGATTGCTTCCCCTTCAATTTAATCTTCAGTGATTTGTGTGCAAGGACACCCAGATCCCTCTGAATAACTCACACCATTAAAAGAAAATAATTTTCTACCAAATTGGCTGACAATATTTTCCCACATTTTATTTTATGTACAATATCCTTGCCCAATTGTTACATCTGTCCGTAACAGCCTCTCTACGTCCTCTTCACAACCAACGCTGCCACTGAATTTTGTATAATCAACAGACTTGGAAATCACTAATGTGAAAGGCTGGTACCAAGGACTAAAGACTGGCCAGTCCTCCAAAACAGAAGTCTAGAAAGCAGAGTGTAGTGGAAGAAGGAAAGTATTTCGCATGGTGTTCGGTGACTAGTGGAGGGGCCGCAGGGATCTGTTCTGGGACCCCTGCTCTTTGCGATTTTTATAAATGACCTGGATGAAGAGGTGGAAGGATGGACCAGCTTTGCGGATGATATGAAGGTTGGAGGTGTTGTGGATGGAGCTGAAGGTTGTTAAAGGTTACAAAAGGATAGAGACAGGATGCAGAATTAGGTGGGAAAGTGGCAGATGGAGTTCAATCCGGTAAGTGTGAGGTGATGAATTTTGAAGGGTCAAACCAGAAGGCTGAGTCCAGGGTTAATGGTCAGTTACTTAATTAAGATTGTGGATGAACAGAGGGTCCTTGGGGTTCAAATCGATACATCCCTCAAAGTTGCCGTGCAGGTTGATTGGATAATTAAGAAGGCCTATGGGATGCTGGGCTTCATTAATGGGGAATTGATTTCAAGAGTCAAGAGGACGTTACAACTCTACAAATCTCTGGTGAGACCACACTTGGAGTATTGCGTTCAGTTCTGGTCACCTCATTATGGGAAGGATGTGGAGCTACGAAGAGGGTGAAGAGGAGATTTACCAGGATGTTGCCTGGATTGGAATTAAGTATTGAGGCAAGGTTAGCAGAGCTGAGTCTTTTATCTTGGGAGCAGAGAAGGATGAGAAGATTTAACAGGGGTCTACAAGATTATAAGGCATAGATAGGGTAGAAAATCAGCACCTGTTTCCCAGGACAGGAATAGCAAACACCAGAGGAGATGTGTACAAAGTGAAGGGAGGGAAGTTTAGGGGTAATTTTTAAAAATATATACCCAGAGTTGTGGGTGCCTGCCTTGGAATGCCTCGCCAGGGACGGGAGTGAAGGCTGAAACATTAGGCCATTTCATGTCAGGCCACCACCTGGAGGCTGGCTACAAGAGTGGATCTAAACCTTAAAATTTACCATTCAGACAGCAGCCCTAAAAGGCTGCTCCAACATCCCATTCATATGAAGAGGTGCTTCAAAGTGCCCCCTGGAGCCGTTGGAGGTGGGGCAAGTGGTGCCGTAGCGCCACCTGTCATAAATACATGGCAAAGCAATGGCCATCTCCCCTACCCATAATCCCCCACACAGCTGGAACTGCTTTGTGGTTCCCAGAACAGTTCTAGCTCCATGGGGGATTATGGGTAGGAAAGATGACCACTGCTCTGCCATGTTTTGAGCTGCAGCAAGCAGCCCCGAAGGCCAAAGCAGCCGGTGAGGCTGTCACAGCCTGCAATGGCCACCCTCTGGCGGCTCCCACTGGCCCCCGTTGCCCCGACGGCTGCCGCTGCCCTGCCCGCCACCCTTGCTTTGAGGGGGTCATGAAGAGAGAGGAGTGAGTGGGAAGATGGGTTTTGGGCAAACAGCATCATTAGTCCTCCCTTAACCAGCCACTTGCAGTGGCTGTACATTCAGGTCAGGTGATGGAGCGCAGCACTCCGCCAATTATCCTTCCCCCAAGGGTTGGAATCCGCATCTCAGAGCCAGTCATGGTGCATTCAAAAAGGTACAACTTTAGGCATAAGGACAAAGAACCTTCGCCTTGAAAGAGAATCTTTCATTTAAGAGAATCTTAGAAAGGCACATAGATGGAAGAAAAATGGAGGGTTACAGGGTAGGGAAGGTTTAGTATTATTTTTAAAGAATATATAGGTTGACACATCGAGGGCTGAAGAGGCAGTACTGTGCTATAATATTTTACATTCTAAAAATGAACAGTTTGTTATTACATTTCCCCCCCCCGCAAAATTCAATCCTCAATCCACACCTGGATACTATCGTAAATAATATGTTCCCAGATGGTGCCACTGACGACATTAATGCGAGGTGCTGCCTGCCTCAAGAAGGCAGCCAACATCAGAAAAGACCCCCATCATCCTGGTCACAACCTCTTCTCACTGCTCCCTTTGGGAAGAAGGTACAGAAGCCTGACGACCAGCACCTCTAGGTTCAAAACAGTACATTGTTCAAAACAATGACATCTCCTTACTAAGCTGCCCATAAATTACTCCGCCACAAAAAATCTGCCTGCTCTATTGAAATGTCACTTTTATTTCTTGCACTAATTTTACCTGTAAATATTAGTCAAGTTTATGGTCATCTGATTGCACAGTTACAACCCGATGAAACAGCGTTCTCCAGTCCTCCGTGCAAAACATGCAGACACAACCAGACGTAACGTACAGACAAGTAGTACACATGCAGGACAAGCACTTGATCTATAAAAATAAATGAATACTGTTTCATACATTTGAGAGTCTCGGACGGTCAGTGTGAGCAGATCCTTTGGTCGTTCAGCGTTCTCACTGCCCATGGGAAGAAGCTGTTCCTCCTGGATCTCTTCCCCAACAGGAGCAGCTGAAAGAGGCTGTGTGCGGGGTGGAAGGGGTCCTCAACGATTTTGTGCGCCCTCTTCAGACAGTGATCCCGGTAGATCCCGTCGATGGAGGGTGTTTGGGGGGGGGGGGGGGGGAAAGACTCCATGCCGCTCTTATGGCTCTGTGAAATGACCTCCAATCCATTTCTCTGCAGTACCTATTACCTCTTTCTTATTTATTCCTTCCCTACTGGGGTTGTTTTTTTCCATTAAAGTACTTGTGTGGCTGCAGCAAGAATTTCAGTGACTTGCATGTATGACAATAAACAGCTCACTGTGTCATCTTGTTTAATAGCCTCTTGTTTGGAATCTTCTCAATGGCCTTATGAATATTCAAATAGGTTTTAGCTAATTTGGCCCCCAAAACATCAAGTGCAGTAAGAAGGGTTCATCTGCGAGTAGACTGACAGATTCTCTCCAACATTCAAAGAGGTGTAAAGAGCACAATTTACAGAGTACAGGATTACAATCTAATTAGTCCCAAGCAATGGCCGCACTGCTGTGGGGTTCACGCCATTAACTGGTACATGCCCATCCTCAAATACCTCTCGCCAAATTGGATCAATATTTTTTTTATATTTTTAAAGATGGAGTCTTAGACTTTGAAGCAATTGCGCAGAAATAGAAGTGGAAGGTATGGAGTGAAACACGAAAATCTGCAGACGCTGAGATTGTAGTAAAAACACCCTGAAATGCTGGAGGAGCTCAGCCGGTCTTGCAGCGCCAATGGGAGGCCTGAGCCCTTCTTCAAGAAATAAGCAAGAAACAGGAAATCTAAGAATAGAAACAGTGCTGGCTGGGGGAGGAGTCCAGACAAACAAAAGGTGTTAATTGGATATGATAAGGGGAGAGGTGAGAATTGATGTCAGTGTGAAAGGAGACAGGGAAAAGGGAGAGAAACTTGTGGTGGGTCTGGGGGTGGGGTGAAGAGGCTGGGTCAATAGATTTATAAAATCTTGGAGAAAGGAAAATGGAACAAGGCAGCACATCAGCCAGGGGGGTATGGACAAGGTTAATGGGCTGAATGACCTGCCTATGCTCAAGCATTCTCCACAGCTTTTCACTGGACAAAACACAGACAGACACATGCCTGGGCAAGTTCTGTTTTGGAAAATTCACAAGCAAGTATCAGCAAGATATTTTCCACTCAGGACACTTATACTTTGACTGTTGACTTCAACTTGAGTTCATTCAAAACCTGCAGCTATTCATTTTAGAAATTAAGGGCAGCAAAACTGTTCAGCACTCAGTAGTCCTGCCTCACAATATCTGAACATTGTGGGCTAAAGGGCCAGTAATGTGCTGGTAATGCTCTATGTATGTTACAACAGCCAGTGTTTGATCCTCCTGGGTTTCCCTCCGAGACTCTGATTTCATCCCAAAGACACACTTGAAAGTCGATTTCATTGGGCCACTGTAAATTGTCTCTGATCCAATTGAGTGGCAGGAGAAATGGGACTCGTGATGGCCATGCAAGACAGAACAAGTTACAAGGACTCACAGGAGTGTTCTAAGACAGATTGGATGGACTAAATAATCCACGTCGAAAGAACATGTCTCCCTTATTCTGATTATAGCCTTGTCATGCTTTACATACACTTTGCCCTCAGAATCAGAATTGTCAAGAACAAGTCATGAAACTCGGGGTTTTTGTGGCAGCGTCGTAGAGCAAACATTCATATTATAACCGTCTTATAACGTTACTATAAAAATATTAAAATAACAATGCACAAAAAGTAAGGCCGTGTCTTTGGTTCATTGATTATTCAGGGAAGTCCTTGTGCCACTGAGTGCTCGTCTTTAGGCTCCTGTACCTTTTCCCCGATGGTAGCAGAGTGAAGAGGGCATGGCCTGGGTGGTGGGGTCTTGGAGGATAGAGGCTGCTTTTTTAAGACACCGCCTCATGTAGATGTTCTCGATGCAGTGAAGTCTGGTGCCTGCGATGTCGCCGGCCGAGTTAACAACCCTCTGGAGTTGATTCTTGTCCTGAGAGTTGACACTTCCACAGGCAGTGATGGAACCAGCCAGAATGCTCTCCATGGTCCCACCTGGAGATATTACACCTTGTAATAAGATATTACAAGTCTTCAGTGACCTACTGAATCTCCTCAGACAGCTCACAAAGTATAGACGCTGGTGAGCCTTCTTTGTGATTGCATCAACGTGGAGGCTCCAGGACAGATGTTGACAGCCAGGATTTGAAGTTCTTGACCCCCTCCACTACTGAGCTCTTGATAAGGACAGGGTTGTGTTCCCATGACCTCCTCCTGAAGTCCAAAATCATCTCCTTGATTTTGCTAATGTGAGGTTAATGGTGTTTACACCATTTAATGAGCTGATCTATCTCCCTCCTGAACACTTCCTCATTGCCGTTTGTCATTCTAGTGACATCTGTGGTGTCATCGGCAAACGTAGATATCATTGGAATTGTGCCTGGCCACACAGTCATGGGTGAATAAGGAGTAGAGCAGTGAGCTAAGCACCTATCCTTAGGGTGCGCCTGTGTTGACAGTCATTCATTCTCTGACCCCCAACCTTTTCATCTCAATGCCTTAATCAAAATCCATGCTCCCCCAATACACAACACCCCTCTTCACGCACATTGCCAAACTTGCTCAGCTAATTTAATGAGCTTCTGGGGATTCCCAATGGGTCAGGCGGCACCCGTAGATAGAAATGGTCAACCAACTTGCTGGATCAGGACCCTTTATTGAGATTCAAGATTTCAGGGTCCTTCAATTTTTGTTTCTCTATTTCTCAGCTTGCCATTCACACCTCACTCCTTGCCCTTTTGGTTCGACAGTTTCTCAGACTCTCTCCAGTTCTGCAGCATCTCTGAAGACACCAAAGCAGACTTTGCCACAAGGGACACGCATGGTGTTTGACACAGCAGGGAAGTTGGGTGTTTGGACAGTTCGTCCTTCCACTGCTTGTCTATAAATGCTGCGTGCTCCCTTCGCAGAAACTGGAGGCTTCCAAAACACTCCTCAATTTTGAGCAGTCACAGACAAGGTTA